>NW_026777448.1:301451-602902 GCF_028023285.1 Balaenoptera ricei
TGACTGCTATCATGGAGCATTGTTATGAAAAAGGTCATGGGGCAGTGTAATGACAAGTATCATGGAGCATGTGATGAAAGGAGTCATGGAGCATTGTGATGAAAGGGGTCATGGACCACTACGATGACATGGGTAATGGAGCATTGTGATGACAGGGATAATGGAACATTGTGATGACAAGAGCTATGGAGCATTGTGATGACTGGGATCATGGGGCATATTGATGACTGTGGTCATGGAGCATTGTGATGACAAAGACCACGGAGCAATGTGATGACAGGTGTCATGGAGCATTGTAATAGCAGGGGTGATGGGGCATTGTGATGACAGGGGCATGGAACATTGTGATGACAGAAGTCATAGAATATTGTGATGACAAGGGCCATGCAGCATTGTCATGAAAGGTCTTATCTGGCATTGTGATGAGAGTGGTCATGGAGTATTGTGATAAAAGTTGTCCTGAAGCACTGTTATTACAGGGGCCATGTAGAATTTTGATGACAAAGGCCATGGAGCATTGTGATGACAGGCATCATGGAGCAATTTGATGAAAGTGGTCGTGGAGCATTGTGATGAAATGCATCATGGAACATTGTGAAGACAAGTGTCCTGGAGCATTGTGATGACAAGTGCCATGGCCAAATCTGATGCCAGGTTTCATGGAGCATTGTGATGACAGTGGTCATCTATCATTACGATGAAAGGTATCACGGAGCACTGTGATGACAGGGGCCATGGAGCATGTGATGACATGGGCATGGAGCATTATGATGAGAAGAGATGTGGAGCGTTGCGATGACAAGGGTATGGGGCATTGTGATTACAGGGGCCAGGGATCATTGAGATGAGAAGGGCAGGGAACATTGTGATGACAGCGGTCATGGATCATTGCGATGAATTCTGCCATGGAACCTTGTGCTGACAGGGGCCATAGAGCATTGTAATGACAGGTGTCATGTGGCATTGTGATGACAGTGCTCATAGAGCATTGTGATGAAAAGGATCATGGAGCAAGGTGACTACAGGGGCCATGGAGCATTGTGAATACATAGGCCATGGAGCATTGTGATGACAGGGGTCAAGGAGCATTGTGATGACATGGGCATGGGGCATTATGATGACAAGAGTTCTGGAGCATTGTGATGATAAGGGTATGGAGCATTGTGATTACAGGGGACCAGGAGCATTGTGATTACATGGGCAGTGAATATTGTGATGACAGGGGTCATGGAGCACCGTGACGACAAGTGTCATCGAACATTATGATGACAGGGATCATGGAGCATTGTGATGACAAGTGCCATGGCGAATAGTGATGACAGGTGTCATGGGGCATTGTGATGACAGTGGTCATCTAGAATTGTGATGAAAGGTAACATGGAGCACTGTGATAACAGGGGCCATGGAGCATTGCGATGACAAAGGCCATGGAGCATTGTGAGGACAAGTGTCATGGAGCATTGTGATGAGGCGGGCATGGAACATAATGATGCCAAGAGTTCTGGAGCATTGTGGTGACAAGGGCATGGAGCATTGTGATGACAAGGGCCATGGCCAATTCTCATGACAGGTGTCATCGGGCATTGTGATGACAGAGGTTATCAAGCATTGTGATGAAAGGTACCATGGACCACTGTGATAACAGGGGCCATGGAACATTGTGTTAACAAACGCCATGGAGCCTTTTGATGAAAAGTGTCATGGAGAATTGTGATGAGACGGGCATGGAGCATTATGATGACAAGAGTTCTGGAGCATTGCGTTGACAAGGGAATGGAGCATTGTGATTACAGGGACCATGGAGGATAGTGATGACATCTGTCATGGAACATTGTGCTGACAGGGGCCATGGAGCATTGTGATGACAGGTATAATGGGGCATGGTGATGACAGTGGTCATAGAGCATTGGGATGAAATGGATCATGGAGCAATGTGATTACAGGGACCATGTAGCATTGCGAATGCATAGGCTATGGAGCATTGTGATGACAGGAGTCAAGGAGCATTGTGATGTAAGTGGTCATGGATCATTGTGATGACAAATGTCCTGGACCATTGTGATGCCACGGGTCATGGAGCATTGTGATGCCACGGGTCATGGAGCATTGTGATGACATGTGTCTTGGGGCGTTGTGATGACAGTGGTCATCTAGAATTGTGATGAAAGGTATCATGGAGCACTGTGATGACGGGGGCCATGGAGTATTGTGATGACAAGGCCATGGAACATTGTGATGACAAGTATCATGGAGCTTTGTGATGACACGGGCATTCATCATTATGATGACAAGAGTTCTGGAGCATTGTGATGACAAGGGCATGGAGCATTGTGATTACAGGGGTCATGGAGCATTGTGATGACAACTGTCATGGAACATTGTGATGACAGGGTTCATGGAGCATTGTGATAAAAGGGGCCATGGAACATTTTGATGAAAAGGGCAGGCGAACATTTTGATTACATTGGTAATGGAGCATTGTGATGACATGGGCAGGGAACATTGTGGTGACAGGTGTCATAGAGCATTGTGATGACAATTGTCCTGTAACGTTGTGCTGTCACGCATCATGGAGCATTGTGGTGAGACGGGCATTGGAGCATTCTGATGACAGGCGTAATGGAGCCTTCTGAGGAAAGGTGTCATGGGTCATTGTGATTACAGCGATCATGGAACATTGTGATGACAGTGGTCATGGAGCATTGTAATGAAAGGGGTCATGGAGCACTGTGATTTCAGGGGCCATGTATAATTGTGATTACAAAGGCCATGGAGCATTGTGATGACAGTTGTCATGGAGCATTGTGTTGAAAGGGGCATGGAGCATTGTGACGACAATGTTCATGGAGCATTGTGATGACTGGTATCATGGAGCATTGTTATGAAAAAGGTCATGGGGCAGTGTAATGACAAGTATCATGGAGCATGTGATGAAAGGAGTCATGCAGCATTGTGATCAAAGGGGTCATGGACCACTACGTTGACATGCGTAATGGAGCATTGTGATGACAGGGATAATGGAACATTGTGATGACAAGGGCTATGGAGCTTTGTGATGACTGGGGTCATGGGGCATGTTGATGACAGTGGTCATGGAGCATTGTGATGACAAAGACCACGGAGCAATGTGATGACAGGTGTCATGGAGCATTGTGATGAAAGGGGTCATGGATCACTACGATGACATGGGTAATGGAGCATTGTGATGATACAGGCATGGAGCATTGTGATGACATGGGCATGGAGCATTATGATGAGAAGTGATCTGGAGCATTGCGATGACAAGGGTATGAAGCACTGTGATTACAGGGGCCAGGGAGCATTGAGATGACAAGGGCAGGGAACATTGTGATGACAGTGGTCATGGATCATTGTGATGATATCTGCCATGGAACATTGTGCTGACAGGGGCCATAGAGATTTGTAATGACAGGTGTCATGTGGCATTGTGATGACAGTGCTCATAGAGCATTGTGATGAAAAGGATCATGGAGCAATGTGATTACAGGGGTCATGGAGCATTGTGAATACATAGGCCATGGAGCATTGTGATGACAGGGGTCAAGGAGCATTGTGATGACATGGGCATGGGGCATTATGATGACAAGAGTTCTGGAGCATTGTGGTGAAAAGGGCATGGAGCATTGTGATTACAGGGTTCATGGAGCATTGTGATGACAACTGTCATGGAACATTGTGATGACAGGGTTCATGGAGCATTGTGATTAAAGGGGCCATGGAGCATTTTGATGACAAGGGCAGGCGAACATTTTGATTTCATTGGTAATGGAGCATTGTGATGACATGGGAAGGGAACATTGTGATGACAGGTGTAATGGAACATTTTGATTACAGGGGACATGGAGCATTTTGATGACATAGGCAGGGAACATTGTGATGACAGTTGTCATGGAGCATTGTGATGACAATTGTCCTGTAACGTTGTGCTGACAGGGATCATGGAACTTTGTGATGAGACGGGCATTGGAGCATCGTGATGACAAGTGTACTGGAGCCTTCTGAGGAAAGGTGTCATGGGTCATTGTGATTACAGCGATCATGGAACATTGTGATGACAGTGGTCATGGAGCATTGTAATGACAGGGGCCATGGAGCAATGTGATGACATGGCTCATGTGGTATTGTGATGACAGTGGTCATGGAGCATTGTGATGAAAGGGGTCATGGAGCACTGTGATTACAGGGGCCATGTATAATTGTGATGACAAAGGCCATGGAGCATTGTGATGACAGTTGTCATGGAGCATTGTGTTGAAAGGGGCATGGAGCATTGTGACGACAATAGTCATGGATTATTGTGATGACTGCTATCATGGAGCATTGTTATGAAAAAGGTCATGGGGCAGTGTAATGACAAGTATCATGGAGCATGTGATGAAAGGAGTCATGGAGCATTGTGATGAAAGGGGTCATGGACCACTACGATGACATGGGTAATGGAGCATTGTGATGACAGGGATAATGGAACATTGTGATGACAAGAGCTATGGAGCATTGTGATGACTGGGATCATGGGGCATGTTGATGAGTGTGGTCATGGAGCATTGTGATGACAAAGACCACGGAGCAATGTGATGACAGGTGTCATGGAGCATTGTAATAGCAGGGGTGAAGGGGCATTGTGATGACAGGGGCATGGAGCATTGTGATGACAGAAGTCATACAATATTGTGATGACAAGGGCCATGCAGCATTGTCATGAAAGGTCTTATCTGGCATTGTGATGAGAGTGGTCATGGAGTATTGTGATAAAAGTTGTCCTGAAGCACTGTTATTACAGGGGCCATGTAGAATTTTGATGACAAAGGCCATGGAGCATTGTGATGACAGGCATCATGGAGCAATTTGATGAAAGTGGTCGTGGAGCATTGTGATGAAATGCATCATGGAACATTGTGAAGACAAGTGTCCTGGAGCATTGTGATGACAAGTGCCATGGCCAAATCTGATGCCAGGTTTCATGGAGCATTGTGATGACAGTGGTCATCTATCATTACGATGAAAGGTATCACGGAGCACTGTGATGACAGGGGCCATGGAGCATGTGATGACATGGGCATGGAGCATTATGATGAGAAGAGATGTGGAGCGTTGCGATGACAAGGGTATGGGGCATTGTGATTACATGGGCCAGGGATCATTGAGATGAGAAGGGCAGGGAACATTGTGATGACAGCGGTCATGGATCATTGTGATGAATTCTGCCATGGAACCTTGTGCTGACAGGGGCCATAGAGCATTGTAATGACAGGTGTCATGTGGCATTGTGATGACAGTGCTCATAGAGCATTGTGATGAAAAGGATCATGGAGCAAGGTGACTACAGGGGCCATGGAGCATTGTGAATACATAGGCCATGGAGCATTGTGATGACAGGGGTCAAGGAGCATTGTGATGACATGGGCATGGGGCATTATGATGACAAGAGTTCTGGAGCATTGTGATGATAAGGGTATGGAGCATTGTGATTACAGGGGACCAGGAGCATTGTGATTTCATGGGCAGTGAATATTGTGATGACAGGTGTCATGGAGCACCCTGACGACAAGTGTCATCGAACATTATGATGACAGGGATCATGGAGCATTGTGATGACAAGTGCCATGGCGAATAGTGATGACAGATGTTATGGGGCATTGTGATGACAGTGGTCATCTAGAATTGTGATGAAAGGTAACATGGAGCACTGTGATAACAGGGGCCATGGAGCATTGCGATGACAAAGGCCATGGAGCATTGTGAGGACAAGTGTCATGGAGCATTGTGATGAGGCGGGCATGGAACATAATGATGCCAAGAGTTCTGGAGCATTGTGGTGACAAGGGCATGGAGCATTGTGATTACAGGGGTCATGGAGCATTGTGATGACAACTGTCATGGAACATTGTGATGACAGGGTTCATGGAGCATTGTGATTAAAGGGGCCATGGAGCATTTTGATGACAAGGGCAGGCGAACATTTTGATTTCATTGGTAATGGAGCATTGTGATGACATGGGAAGGGAACATTGTGATGACAGGTGTAATGGAACATTTTGATTACAGGGGACATGGAGCATTTTGATGACATGGGCAGGGAACATTGTGATGACAGTTGTCATGGAGCATTGTGATGACAATTGTCCTGTAACGTTGTGCTGACAGGGATCATGGAACTTTGTGATGAGACGGGCATTGGAGCATCGTGATGACAAGTGTACTGGAGCCTTCTGAGGAAAGGTGTCATGGGTCATTGTGATTACAGCGATCATGGAACATTGTGATGACAGTGGTCATGGAGCATTGTAATGACAGGGGCCATGGAGCAATGTGATGACATGGCTCATGTGGTATTGTGATGACAGTGGTCATGGAGCATTGTGATGAAAGGGGTCATGGAGCACTGTGATTACAGGGGCCATGTATAATTGTGATGACAAAGGCCATGGAGCATTGTGATGACAGTTGTCATGGAGCATTGTGTTGAAAGGGGCATGGAGCATTGTGACGACAATAGTCATGGATTATTGTGATGACTGCTATCATGGAGCATTGTTATGAAAAAGGTCATGGGGCAGTGTAATGACAAGTATCATGGAGCATGTGATGAAAGGAGTCATGGAGCATTGTGATGAAAGGGGTCATGGACCACTACGATGACATGGGTAATGGAGCATTGTGATGACAGGGATAATGGAACATTGTGATGACAAGAGCTATGGAGCATTGTGATGACTGGGATCATGGGGCATGTTGATGAGTGTGGTCATGGAGCATTGTGATGACAAAGACCACGGAGCAATGTGATGACAGGTGTCATGGAGCATTGTAATAGCAGGGGTGATGGGGCATTGTGATGACAGGGGCATGGAACATTGTGATGACAGAAGTCATAGAATATTGTGATGACAAGGGCCATGCAGCATTGTCATGAAAGGTCTTATCTGGCATTGTGATGAGAGTGGTCATGGAGTATTGTGATAAAAGTTGTCCTGAAGCACTGTTATTACAGGGGCCATGTAGAATTTTGATGACAAAGGCCATGGAGCATTGTGATGACAGGCATCATGGAGCAATTTGATGAAAGTGGTCGTGGAGCATTGTGATGAAATGCATCATGGAACATTGTGAAGACAAGTGTCCTGGAGCATTGTGATGACAAGTGCCATGGCCAAATCTGAGGCCAGGTTTCATGGAGCATTGTGATGACAGTGGTCATCTATCATTACGATGAAAGGTATCACGGAGCACTGTGATGACAGGGGCCATGGAGCATGTGATGACATGGGCATGGAGCATTATGATGAGAAGAGATGTGGAGCGTTGCGATGACAAGGGTATGGGGCATTGTGATTACAGGGGCCAGGGATCATTGAGATGAGAAGGGCAGGGAACATTGTGATGACAGCGGTCATGGATCATTGTGATGAATTCTGCCATGGAACCTTGTGCTGACAGGGGCCATAGAGCATTGTAATGACAGGTGTCATGTGGCATTGTGATGACAGTGCTCATAGAGCATTGTGATGAAAAGGATCATGGAGCAAGGTGACTACAGGGGCCATGGAGCATTGTGAATACATAGGCCATGGAGCATTGTGATGACAGGGGTCAAGGAGCATTGTGATGACATGGGCATGGGGCATTATGATGACAAGAGTTCTGGAGCATTGTGATGATAAGGGTATGGAGCATTGTGATTACAGGGGACCAGGAGCATTGTGATTACATAGGCAGTGAATATTGTGATGACAGGGGTCATGGAGCACCGTGACGACAAGTGTCATCGAACATTATGATGACAGGGATCATGGAGCATTGTGATGACAAGTGCCATGGCGAATAGTGATGACAGGTGTCATGGGGCATTGTGATGACAGTGGTCATCTAGAATTGTGATGAAAGGTAACATGGAGCACTGTGATAACAGGGGCCATGGAGCATTGCGATGACAAAGGCCATGGAGCATTGTGAGGACAAGTGTCATGGAGCATTGTGATGAGGCGGGCATGGAACATAATGATGCCAAGAGTTCTGGAGCATTGTGGTGACAAGGGCATGGAGCATTGTGATTACAGGGGTCATGGAGCATTGTGATGACAACTGTCATGGAACATTGTGATGACAGGGTTCATGGAGCATTGTGATTAAAGGGGCCATGGAGCATTTTGATGACAAGGGCAGGCGAACATTTTGATTTCATTGGTAATGGAGCATTGTGATGACATGGGAAGGGAACATTGTGATGACAGGTGTAATGGAACATTTTGATTACAGGGGACATGGAGCATTTTGATGACATGGGCAGGGAACATTGTGATGACAGTTGTCATGGAGCATTGTGATGACAATTGTCCTGTAACGTTGTGCTGACAGGGATCATGGAACTTTGTGATGAGACGGGCATTGGAGCATCGTGATGACAAGTGTACTGGAGCCTTCTGAGGAAAGGTGTCATGGGTCATTGTGATTACAGCGATCATGGAACATTGTGATGACAGTGGTCATGGAGCATTGTAATGACAGGGGCCATGGAGCAATGTGATGACATGGCTCATGTGGTATTGTGATGACAGTGGTCATGGAGCATTGTGATGAAAGGGGTCATGGAGCACTGTGATTACAGGGGCCATGTATAATTGTGATGACAAAGGCCATGGAGCATTGTGATGACAGTTGTCATGGAGCATTGTGTTGAAAGGGGCATGGAGCATTGTGACGACAATAGTCATGGATTATTGTGATGACTGCTATCATGGAGCATTGTTATGAAAAAGGTCATGGGGCAGTGTAATGACAAGTATCATGGAGCATGTGATGAAAGGAGTCATGGAGCATTGTGATGAAAGGGGTCATGGACCACTACGATGACATGGGTAATGGAGCATTGTGATGACAGGGATAATGGAACATTGTGATGACAAGAGCTATGGAGCATTGTGATGACTGGGATCATGGGGCATGTTGATGAGTGTGGTCATGGAGCATTGTGATGACAAAGACCACGGAGCAATGTGATGACAGGTGTCATGGAGCATTGTAATAGCAGGGGTGATGGGGCATTGTGATGACAGGGGCATGGAACATTGTGATGACAGAAGTCATAGAATATTGTGATGACAAGGGCCATGCAGCATTGTCATGAAAGGTCTTATCTGGCATTGTGATGAGAGTGGTCATGGAGTATTGTGATAAAAGTTGTCCTGAAGCACTGTTATTACAGGGGCCATGTAGAATTTTGATGACAAAGGCCATGGAGCATTGTGATGACAGGCATCATGGAGCAATTTGATGAAAGTGGTCGTGGAGCATTGTGATGAAATGCATCATGGAACATTGTGAAGACAAGTGTCCTGGAGCATTGTGATGACAAGTGCCATGGCCAAATCTGATGCCAGGTTTCATGGAGCATTGTGATGACAGTGGTCATCTATCATTACGATGAAAGGTATCACGGAGCACTGTGATGACAGGGGCCATGGAGCATGTGATGACATGGGCATGGAGCATTATGATGAGAAGAGATGTGGAGCGTTGCGATGACAAGGGTATGGGGCATTGTGATTACAGGGGCCAGGGATCATTGAGATGAGAAGGGCAGGGAACATTGTGATGACAGCGGTCATGGATCGTTGCGATGAATTCTGCCATGGAACCTTGTGCTGACAGGGGCCATAGAGCATTGTAATGACAGGTGTCATGTGGCATTGTGATGACAGTGCTCATAGAGCATTGTGATGAAAAGGATCATGGAGCAAGGTGACTACAGGGGCCATGGAGCATTGTGAATACATAGGCCATGGAGCATTGTGATGACAGGGGTCAAGGAGCATTGTGATGACATGGGCATGGGGCATTATGATGACAAGAGTTCTGGAGCATTGTGATGATAAGGGTATGGAGCATTGTGATTACAGGGGACCAGGAGCATTGTGATTACATGGGCAGTGAATATTGTGATGACAGGGGTCATGGAGCACCGTGACGACAAGTGTCATCGAACATTATGATGACAGGGATCATGGAGCATTGTGATGACAAGTGCCATGGCGAATAGTGATGACAGGTGTCATGGGGCATTGTGATGACAGTGGTCATCTAGAATTGTGATGAAAGGTAACATGGAGCACTGTGATAACAGGGGCCATGGAGCATTGCGATGACAAAGGCCATGGAGCATTGTGAGGACAAGTGTCATGGAGCATTGTGATGAGGCGGGCATGGAACATAATGATGCCAAGAGTTCTGGAGCATTGTGGTGACAAGGGCATGGAGCATTGTGATGACAAGGGCCATGGCCAATTCTCATGACAGGTGTCATCGGGCATTGTGATGACAGAGGTTATCAAGCATTGTGATGAAAGGTACCATGGACCACTGTGATAACAGGGGCCATGGAACATTGTGTTAACAAACGCCATGGAGCCTTTTGATGAAAAGTGTCATGGAGAATTGTGATGAGACGGGCATGGAGCATTATGATGACAAGAGTTCTGGAGCATTGCGTTGACAAGGGAATGGAGCATTGTGATTACAGGGACCATGGAGGATAGTGATGACATCTGTCATGGAACATTGTGCTGACAGGGGCCATGGAGCATTGTGATGACAGGTATAATGGGGCATGGTGATGACAGTGGTCATAGAGCATTGGGATGAAATGGATCATGGAGCAATGTGATTACAGGGACCATGTAGCATTGCGAATGCATAGGCTATGGAGCATTGTGATGACAGGAGTCAAGGAGCATTGTGATGTAAGTGGTCATGGATCATTGTGATGACAAATGTCCTGGACCATTGTGATGCCACGGGTCATGGAGCATTGTGATGCCACGGGTCATGGAGCATTGTGATGACATGTGTCTTGGGGCGTTGTGATGACAGTGGTCATCTAGAATTGTGATGAAAGGTATCATGGAGCACTGTGATGACGGGGGCCATGGAGTATTGTGATGACAAGGCCATGGAACATTGTGATGACAAGTATCATGGAGCTTTGTGATGACACGGGCATTCATCATTATGATGACAAGAGTTCTGGAGCATTGTGATGACAAGGGCATGGAGCATTGTGATTACAGGGGTCATGGAGCATTGTGATGACAACTGTCATGGAACATTGTGATGACAGGGTTCATGGAGCATTGTGATAAAAGGGGCCATGGAACATTTTGATGAAAAGGGCAGGCGAACATTTTGATTACATTGGTAATGGAGCATTGTGATGACATGGGCAGGGAACATTGTGGTGACAGGTGTCATAGAGCATTGTGATGACAATTGTCCTGTAACGTTGTGCTGTCACGCATCATGGAGCATTGTGGTGAGACGGGCATTGGAGCATTCTGATGACAGGCGTAATGGAGCCTTCTGAGGAAAGGTGTCATGGGTCATTGTGATTACAGCGATCATGGAACATTGTGATGACAGTGGTCATGGAGCATTGTAATGAAAGGGGTCATGGAGCACTGTGATTTCAGGGGCCATGTATAATTGTGATTACAAAGGCCATGGAGCATTGTGATGACAACTGTCATGGAACATTGTGATGACAGGGTTCATGGAGCATTGTGATTAAAGGGGCCATGGAGCATTTTGATGACAAGGGCAGGCGAACATTTTGATTTCATTGGTAATGGAGCATTGTGATGACATGGGAAGGGAACATTGTGATGACAGGTGTAATGGAACATTTTGATTACAGGGGACATGGAGCATTTTGATGACATGGGCAGGGAACATTGTGATGACAGTTGTCATGGAGCATTGTGATGACAATTGTCCTGTAACGTTGTGCTGACAGGGATCATGGAACTTTGTGATGAGACGGGCATTGGAGCATCGTGATGACAAGTGTACTGGAGCCTTCTGAGGAAAGGTGTCATGGGTCATTGTGATTACAGCGATCATGGAACATTGTGATGACAGTGGTCATGGAGCATTGTAATGACAGGGGCCATGGAGCAATGTGATGACATGGCTCATGTGGTATTGTGATGACAGTGGTCATGGAGCATTGTGATGAAAGGGGTCATGGAGCACTGTGATTACAGGGGCCATGTATAATTGTGATGACAAAGGCCATGGAGCATTGTGATGACAGTTGTCATGGAGCATTGTGTTGAAAGGGGCATGGAGCATTGTGACGACAATAGTCATGGATTATTGTGATGACTGCTATCATGGAGCATTGTTATGAAAAAGGTCATGGGGCAGTGTAATGACAAGTATCATGGAGCATGTGATGAAAGGAGTCATGGAGCATTGTGATGAAAGGGGTCATGGACCACTACGATGACATGGGTAATGGAGCATTGTGATGACAGGGATAATGGAACATTGTGATGACAAGAGCTATGGAGCATTGTGATGACTGGGATCATGGGGCATGTTGATGAGTGTGGTCATGGAGCATTGTGATGACAAAGACCACGGAGCAATGTGATGACAGGTGTCATGGAGCATTGTAATAGCAGGGGTGAAGGGGCATTGTGATGACAGGGGCATGGAACATTGTGATGACAGAAGTCATACAATATTGTGATGACAAGGGCCATGCAGCATTGTCATGAAAGGTCTTATCTGGCATTGTGATGAGAGTGGTCATGGAGTATTGTGATAAAAGTTGTCCTGAAGCACTGTTATTACAGGGGCCATGTAGAATTTTGATGACAAAGGCCATGGAGCATTGTGATGACAGGCATCATGGAGCAATTTGATGAAAGTGGTCGTGGAGCATTGTGATGAAATGCATCATGGAACATTGTGAAGACAAGTGTCCTGGAGCATTGTGATGACAAGTGCCATGGCCAAATCTGATGCCAGGTTTCATGGAGCATTGTGATGACAGTGGTCATCTATCATTACGATGAAAGGTATCACGGAGCACTGTGATGACAGGGGCCATGGAGCATGTGATGACATGGGCATGGAGCATTATGATGAGAAGAGATGTGGAGCGTTGCGATGACAAGGGTATGGGGCATTGTGATTACAGGGGCCAGGGATCATTGAGATGAGAAGGGCAGGGAACATTGTGATGACAGCGGTCATGGATCATTGTGATGAATTCTGCCATGGAACCTTGTGCTGACAGGGGCCATAGAGCATTGTAATGACAGGTGTCATGTGGCATTGTGATGACAGTGCTCATAGAGCATTGTGATGAAAAGGATCATGGAGCAAGGTGACTACAGGGGCCATGGAGCATTGTGAATACATAGGCCATGGAGCATTGTGATGACAGGGGTCAAGGAGCATTGTGATGACATGGGCATGGGGCATTATGATGACAAGAGTTCTGGAGCATTGTGATGATAAGGGTATGGAGCATTGTGATTACAGGGGACCAGGAGCATTGTGATTTCATGGGCAGTGAATATTGTGATGACAGGTGTCATGGAGCACCCTGACGACAAGTGTCATCGAACATTATGATGACAGGGATCATGGAGCATTGTGATGACAAGTGCCATGGCGAATAGTGATGACAGATGTTATGGGGCATTGTGATGACAGTGGTCATCTAGAATTGTGATGAAAGGTAACATGGAGCACTGTGATAACAGGGGCCATGGAGCATTGCGATGACAAAGGCCATGGAGCATTGTGAGGACAAGTGTCATGGAGCATTGTGATGAGGCGGGCATGGAACATAATGATGCCAAGAGTTCTGGAGCATTGTGGTGACAAGGGCATGGAGCATTGTGATTACAGGGGTCATGGAGCATTGTGATGACAACTGTCATGGAACATTGTGATGACAGGGTTCATGGAGCATTGTGATTAAAGGGGCCATGGAGCATTTTGATGACAAGGGCAGGCGAACATTTTGATTTCATTGGTAATGGAGCATTGTGATGACATGGGAAGGGAACATTGTGATGACAGGTGTAATGGAACATTTTGATTACAGGGGACATGGAGCATTTTGATGACATGGGCAGGGAACATTGTGATGACAGTTGTCATGGAGCATTGTGATGACAATTGTCCTGTAACGTTGTGCTGACAGGGATCATGGAACTTTGTGATGAGACGGGCATTGGAGCATCGTGATGACAAGTGTACTGGAGCCTTCTGAGGAAAGGTGTCATGGGTCATTGTGATTACAGCGATCATGGAACATTGTGATGACAGTGGTCATGGAGCATTGTAATGACAGGGGCCATGGAGCAATGTGATGACATGGCTCATGTGGTATTGTGATGACAGTGGTCATGGAGCATTGTGATGAAAGGGGTCATGGAGCACTGTGATTACAGGGGCCATGTATAATTGTGATGACAAAGGCCATGGAGCATTGTGATGACAGTTGTCATGGAGCATTGTGTTGAAAGGGGCATGGAGCATTGTGACGACAATAGTCATGGATTATTGTGATGACTGCTATCATGGAGCATTGTTATGAAAAAGGTCATGGGGCAGTGTAATGACAAGTATCATGGAGCATGTGATGAAAGGAGTCATGGAGCATTGTGATGAAAGGGGTCATGGACCACTACGATGACATGGGTAATGGAGCATTGTGATGACAGGGATAATGGAACATTGTGATGACAAGAGCTATGGAGCATTGTGATGACTGGGATCATGGGGCATGTTGATGAGTGTGGTCATGGAGCATTGTGATGACAAAGACCACGGAGCAATGTGATGACAGGTGTCATGGAGCATTGTAATAGCAGGGGTGATGGGGCATTGTGATGACAGGGGCATGGAACATTGTGATGACAGAAGTCATAGAATATTGTGATGACAAGGGCCATGCAGCATTGTCATGAAAGGTCTTATCTGGCATTGTGATGAGAGTGGTCATGGAGTATTGTGATAAAAGTTGTCCTGAAGCACTGTTATTACAGGGGCCATGTAGAATTTTGATGACAAAGGCCATGGAGCATTGTGATGACAGGCATCATGGAGCAATTTGATGAAAGTGGTCGTGGAGCATTGTGATGAAATGCATCATGGAACATTGTGAAGACAAGTGTCCTGGAGCATTGTGATGACAAGTGCCATGGCCAAATCTGATGCCAGGTTTCATGGAGCATTGTGATGACAGTGGTCATCTATCATTACGATGAAAGGTATCACGGAGCACTGTGATGACAGGGGCCATGGAGCATGTGATGACATGGGCATGGAGCATTATGATGAGAAGAGATGTGGAGCGTTGCGATGACAAGGGTATGGGGCATTGTGATTACAGGGGCCAGGGATCATTGAGATGAGAAGGGCAGGGAACATTGTGATGACAGCGGTCATGGATCATTGTGATGAATTCTGCCATGGAACCTTGTGCTGACAGGGGCCATAGAGCATTGTAATGACAGGTGTCATGTGGCATTGTGATGACAGTGCTCATAGAGCATTGTGATGAAAAGGATCATGGAGCAAGGTGACTACAGGGGCCATGGAGCATTGTGAATACATAGGCCATGGAGCATTGTGATGACAGGGGTCAAGGAGCATTGTGATGACATGGGCATGGGGCATTATGATGACAAGAGTTCTGGAGCATTGTGATGATAAGGGTATGGAGCATTGTGATTACAGGGGACCAGGAGCATTGTGATTACATGGGCAGTGAATATTGTGATGACAGGTGTCATGGAGCACCGTGACGACAAGTGTCATCGAACATTATGATGACAGGGATCATGGAGCATTGTGATGACAAGTGCCATGGCGAATAGTGATGACAGGTGTCATGGGGCATTGTGATGACAGTGGTCATCTAGAATTGTGATGAAAGGTAACATGGAGCACTGTGATAACAGGGGCCATGGAGCATTGCGATGACAAAGGCCATGGAGCATTGTGAGGACAAGTGTCATGGAGCATTGTGATGAGGCGGGCATGGAACATAATGATGCCAAGAGTTCTGGAGCATTGTGGTGACAAGGGCATGGAGCATTGTGATTACAGGGGTCATGGAGCATTGTGATGACAACTGTCATGGAACATTGTGATGACAGGGTTCATGGAGCATTGTGATTAAAGGGGCCATGGAGCATTTTGATGACAAGGGCAGGCGAACATTTTGATTTCATTGGTAATGGAGCATTGTGATGACATGGGAAGGGAACATTGTGATGACAGGTGTAATGGAACATTTTGATTACAGGGGACATGGAGCATTTTGATGACATGGGCAGGGAACATTGTGATGACAGTTGTCATGGAGCATTGTGATGACAATTGTCCTGTAACGTTGTGCTGACAGGGATCATGGAACTTTGTGATGAGACGGGCATTGGAGCATCGTGATGACAAGTGTACTGGAGCCTTCTGAGGAAAGGTGTCATGGGTCATTGTGATTACAGCGATCATGGAACATTGTGATGACAGTGGTCATGGAGCATTGTAATGACAGGGGCCATGGAGCAATGTGATGACATGGCTCATGTGGTATTGTGATGACAGTGGTCATGGAGCATTGTGATGAAAGGGGTCATGGAGCACTGTGATTACAGGGGCCATGTATAATTGTGATGACAAAGGCCATGGAGCATTGTGATGACAGTTGTCATGGAGCATTGTGTTGAAAGGGGCATGGAGCATTGTGACGACAATAGTCATGGATTATTGTGATGACTGCTATCATGGAGCATTGTTATGAAAAAGGTCATGGGGCAGTGTAATGACAAGTATCATGGAGCATGTGATGAAAGGAGTCATGGAGCATTGTGATGAAAGGGGTCATGGACCACTACGATGACATGGGTAATGGAGCATTGTGATGACAGGGATAATGGAACATTGTGATGACAAGAGCTATGGAGCATTGTGATGACTGGGATCATGGGGCATGTTGATGAGTGTGGTCATGGAGCATTGTGATGACAAAGACCACGGAGCAATGTGATGACAGGTGTCATGGAGCATTGTAATAGCAGGGGTGATGGGGCATTGTGATGACAGGGGCATGGAGCATTGTGATGACAGAAGTCATAGAATATTGTGATGACAAGGGCCATGCAGCATTGTCATGAAAGGTCTTATCTGGCATTGTGATGAGAGTGGTCATGGAGTATTGTGATAAAAGTTGTCCTGAAGCACTGTTATTACAGGGGCCATGTAGAATTTTGATGACAAAGGCCATGGAGCATTGTGATGACAGGCATCATGGAGCAATTTGATGAAAGTGGTCGTGGAGCATTGTGATGAAATGCATCATGGAACATTGTGAAGACAAGTGTCCTGGAGCATTGTGATGACAAGTGCCATGGCCAAATCTGATGCCAGGTTTCATGGAGCATTGTGATGACAGTGGTCATCTATCATTACGATGAAAGGTATCACGGAGCACTGTGATGACAGGGGCCATGGAGCATGTGATGACATGGGCATGGAGCATTATGATGAGAAGAGATGTGGAGCGTTGCGATGACAAGGGTATGGGGCATTGTGATTACAGGGGCCAGGGATCATTGAGATGAGAAGGGCAGGGAACATTGTGATGACAGCGGTCATGGATCATTGTGATGAATTCTGCCATGGAACCTTGTGCTGACAGGGGCCATAGAGCATTGTAATGACAGGTGTCATGTGGCATTGTGATGACAGTGCTCATAGAGCATTGTGATGAAAAGGATCATGGAGCAAGGTGACTACAGGGGCCATGGAGCATTGTGAATACATAGGCCATGGAGCATTGTGATGACAGGGGTCAAGGAGCATTGTGATGACATGGGCATGGGGCATTATGATGACAAGAGTTCTGGAGCATTGTGATGATAAGGGTATGGAGCATTGTGATTACAGGGGACCAGGAGCATTGTGATTACATGGGCAGTGAATATTGTGATGACAGGGGTCATGGAGCACCGTGACGACAAGTGTCATCGAACATTATGATGACAGGGATCATGGAGCATTGTGATGACAAGTGCCATGGCGAATAGTGATGACAGGTGTCATGGGGCATTGTGATGACAGTGGTCATCTAGAATTGTGATGAAAGGTAACATGGAGCACTGTGATAACAGGGGCCATGGAGCATTGCGATGACAAAGGCCATGGAGCATTGTGAGGACAAGTGTCATGGAGCATTGTGATGAGGCGGGCATGGAACATAATGATGCCAAGAGTTCTGGAGCATTGTGGTGACAAGGGCATGGAGCATTGTGATGACAAGGGCCATGGCCAATTCTCATGACAGGTGTCATCGGGCATTGTGATGACAGAGGTTATCAAGCATTGTGATGAAAGGTACCATGGACCACTGTGATAACAGGGGCCATGGAACATTGTGTTAACAAACGCCATGGAGCCTTTTGATGAAAAGTGTCATGGAGAATTGTGATGAGACGGGCATGGAGCATTATGATGACAAGAGTTCTGGAGCATTGCGTTGACAAGGGAATGGAGCATTGTGATTACAGGGACCATGGAGGATAGTGATGACATCTGTCATGGAACATTGTGCTGACAGGGGCCATGGAGCATTGTGATGACAGGTATAATGGGGCATGGTGATGACAGTGGTCATAGAGCATTGGGATGAAATGGATCATGGAGCAATGTGATTACAGGGACCATGTAGCATTGCGAATGCATAGGCTATGGAGCATTGTGATGACAGGAGTCAAGGAGCATTGTGATGTAAGTGGTCATGGATCATTGTGATGACAAATGTCCTGGACCATTGTGATGCCACGGGTCATGGAGCATTGTGATGACATGTGTCTTGGGGCGTTGTGATGACAGTGGTCATCTAGAATTGTGATGAAAGGTATCATGGAGCACTGTGATGACGGGGGCCATGGAGTATTGTGATGACAAGGCCATGGAACATTGTGATGACAAGTATCATGGAGCTTTGTGATGACACGGGCATTCATCATTATGATGACAAGAGTTCTGGAGCATTGTGATGACAAGGGCATGGAGCATTGTGATTACAGGGGTCATGGAGCATTGTGATGACAACTGTCATGGAACATTGTGATGACAGGGTTCATGGAGCATTGTGATAAAAGGGGCCATGGAACATTTTGATGAAAAGGGCAGGCGAACATTTTGATTACATTGGTAATGGAGCATTGTGATGACATGGGCAGGGCACATTGTGGTGACAGGTGTCATAGAGCATTGTGATGACAATTGTCCTGTAACTTTGTGTTGTCACGCATCATGGAGCATTGTGGTGAGACGGGCATTGGAGCATTCTGATGACAGGCGTAATGGAGCCTTCTGAGGAAAGGTGTCATGGGTCATTGTGATTACAGCGATCATGGAACATTGTGATGACAGTGGTCATGGAGCATTGTAATGACAGGGGCCATGGAGCAATGTGATGACAGGGCTCACGTGGCATTGTGATGACAGTGGTCATGGAGCATTGTGATGAAAGGGGTCATGGAGCACTGTGATTTCAGGGGCCATGTATAATTGTGATGACAAAGGCCATGGAGCATTGTGATGACAGTTGTCATGGAGCGTTGTGTTGAAAGGGGCATGGAGCATTGTGATGACAATGTTCATGGAGCATTGTGATGACTGGTATCATGGAGCATTGTTATGAAAAAGGTCATGGGGCAGTGTAATGACAAGTATCATGGAGCATGTGATGAAAGGAGTCATGCAGCATTGTGATGAAAGGGGTCATGGACCACTACATTGACATGCGTAATGGAGCATTGTGATGACAGGGATAATGGAACATTGTGATGACAAGGGCTATGGAGCTTTGTGATGACTGGGGTCATGGGGCATGTTGATGACAGTGGTCATGGAGCATTGTGATGACAAAGACCACGGAGCAATGTGATGACAGGTGTCATGGAGCATTGTGATGAAAGGGGTCATGGATCACTACGATGACATGGGTAATGGAGCATTGTGATGATACAGGCATGGAGCATTGTGATGACATGGGCATGGAGCATTATGATGAGAAGTGATCTGGAGCATTGCGATGACAAGGGTATGAAGCACTGTGATTACAGGGGCCAGGGAGCATTGAGATGACAAGGGCAGGGAACATTGTGATGACAGCGGTCATGGATCATTGTGATGATATCTGCCATGGAACATTGTGCTGACAGGGGCCATAGAGATTTGTAATGACAGGTGTCATGTGGCATTGTGATGACAGTGCTCATAGAGCATTGTGATGAAAAGGATCATGGAGCAATGTGATTACAGGGGCCATGGAGCATTGTGCATACATAGGCCATGGAGCATTGTGATGACAGGGGTCAAGGAGCATTGTGATGACATGGGCATGGGGCATTATGATGACAAGAGTTCTGGAGCATTGTGATGACAAGGGCATGGAGCATTGTGATTACAGGGGTCATGGAGCATTGTGATGACAACTGTCATGGAACATTGTGATGACAGGGTTCATGGAGCATTGTGATTAAAGGGGCCATGGAGCATTTTGATGACAAGGGCAGGCGAACATTTTGATTTCATTGGTAATGGAGCATTGTGTTGACATGGGAAGGGAACATTGTGATGACAGGTGTAATGGAACATTTTGATTACAGGGGACATGGAGCATTTTGATGACATGGTCAGGGAACATTGTGATGACAGTTGTCATGGAGCATTGTGATGACAATTGTCCTGTAACGTTGTGCTGACAGGGATCATGGAACTTTGTGATGAGACGGGCATTGGAGCATCGTGATGACAAGTGTACTGGAGCCTTCTGAGGAAAGGTGTCATGGGTCATTGTGATTACAGCGATCATGGAACATTGTGATGACAGTGGTCATGGAGCATTGTAATGACAGGGGCCATGGAGCAATGTGATGACATGGCTCATGTGGTATTGTGATGACAGTGGTCATGGAGCATTGTGATGAAAGGGGTCATGGAGCACTGTGATTACAGGGGCCATGTATAATTGTGATGACAAAGGCCATGGAGCATTGTGATGACAGTTGTCATGGAGCATTGTGTTGAAAGGGGCATGGAGCATTGTGACGACAATAGTCATGGATTATTGTGATGACTGCTATCATGGAGCATTGTTATGAAAAAGGTCATGGGGCAGTGTAATGACAAGTATCATGGAGCATGTGATGAAAGGAGTCATGGAGCATTGTGATGAAAGGGGTCATGGACCACTACGATGACATGGGTAATGGAGCATTGTGATGACAGGGATAATGGAACATTGTGATGACAAGAGCTATGGAGCATTGTGATGACTGGGATCATGGGGCATATTGATGACTGTGGTCATGGAGCATTGTGATGACAAAGACCACGGAGCAATGTGATGACAGGTGTCATGGAGCATTGTAATAGCAGGGGTGATGGGGCATTGTGATGACAGGGGCATGGAACATTGTGATGACAGAAGTCATAGAATATTGTGATGACAAGGGCCATGCAGCATTGTCATGAAAGGTCTTATCTGGCATTGTGATGAGAGTGGTCATGGAGTATTGTGATAAAAGTTGTCCTGAAGCACTGTTATTACAGGGGCCATGTAGAATTTTGATGACAAAGGCCATGGAGCATTGTGATGACAGGCATCATGGAGCAATTTGATGAAAGTGGTCGTGGAGCATTGTGATGAAATGCATCATGGAACATTGTGAAGACAAGTGTCCTGGAGCATTGTGATGACAAGTGCCATGGCCAAATCTGATGCCAGGTTTCATGGAGCATTGTGATGACAGTGGTCATCTATCATTACGATGAAAGGTATCACGGAGCACTGTGATGACAGGGGCCATGGAGCATGTGATGACATGGGCATGGAGCATTATGATGAGAAGAGATGTGGAGCGTTGCGATGACAAGGGTATGGGGCATTGTGATTACAGGGGCCAGGGATCATTGAGATGAGAAGGGCAGGGAACATTGTGATGACAGCGGTCATGGATCATTGCGATGAATTCTGCCATGGAACCTTGTGCTGACAGGGGCCATAGAGCATTGTAATGACAGGTGTCATGTGGCATTGTGATGACAGTGCTCATAGAGCATTGTGATGAAAAGGATCATGGAGCAAGGTGACTACAGGGGCCATGGAGCATTGTGAATACATAGGCCATGGAGCATTGTGATGACAGGGCTCAAGGAGCATTGAGATGACATGGGCATGGGGCATTATGATGACAAGAGTTCTGGAGCATTGTGATGATAAGGGTATGGAGCATTGTGATTACAGGGGACCAGGAGCATTGTGATTACATGGGCAGTGAATATTGTGATGACAGGGGTCATGGAGCACCGTGACGACAAGTGTCATCGAACATTATGATGACAGGGATCATGGAGCATTGTGATGACAAGTGCCATGGCGAATAGTGATGACAGGTGTCGTGGGGCATTGTGATGACAGTGGTCATCTAGAATTGTGATGAAAGGTAACATGGAGCACTGTGATAACAGGGGCCATGGAGCATTGCGATGACAAAGGCCATGGAGCATTGTGAGGACAAGTGTCATGGAGCATTGTGATGAGGCGGGCATGGAACATAATGATGCCAAGAGTTCTGGAGCATTGTGGTGACAAGGGCATGGAGCATTGTGATGACAAGGGCCATGGCCAATTCTCATGACAGGTGTCATCGGGCATTGTGATGACAGAGGTTATCAAGCATTGTGATGAAAGGTACCATGGACCACTGTGATAACAGGGGCCATGGAACATTGTGTTAACAAACGCCATGGAGCCTTTTGATGAAAAGTGTCATGGAGAATTGTGATGAGACGGGCATGGAGCATTATGATGACAAGAGTTCTGGAGCATTGCGTTGACAAGGGAATGGAGCATTGTGATTACAGGGACCATGGAGGATAGTGATGACATCTGTCATGGAACATTGTGCTGACAGGGGCCATGGAGCATTGTGATGACAGGTATAATGGGGCATGGTGATGACAGTGGTCATAGAGCATTGGGATGAAATGGATCATGGAGCAATGTGATTACAGGGACCATGTAGCATTGCGAATGCATAGGCTATGGAGCATTGTGATGACAGGAGTCAAGGAGCATTGTGATGTAAGTGGTCATGGATCATTGTGATGACAAATGTCCTGGACCATTGTGATGCCACGGGTCATGGAGCATTGTGATGCCACGGGTCATGGAGCATTGTGATGACATGTGTCTTGGGGCGTTGTGATGACAGTGGTCATCTAGAATTGTGATGAAAGGTATCATGGAGCACTGTGATGACGGGGGCCATGGAGTATTGTGATGACAAGGCCATGGAACATTGTGATGACAAGTATCATGGAGCTTTGTGATGACACGGGCATTCATCATTATGATGACAAGAGTTCTGGAGCATTGTGATGACAAGGGCATGGAGCATTGTGATTACAGGGGTCATGGAGCATTGTGATGACAACTGTCATGGAACATTGTGATGACAGGGTTCATGGAGCATTGTGATAAAAGGGGCCATGGAACATTTTGATGAAAAGGGCAGGCGAACATTTTGATTACATTGGTAATGGAGCATTGTGATGACATGGGCAGGGAACATTGTGGTGACAGGTGTCATAGAGCATTGTGATGACAATTGTCCTGTAACGTTGTGCTGTCACGCATCATGGAGCATTGTGGTGAGACGGGCATTGGAGCATTCTGATGACAGGCGTAATGGAGCCTTCTGAGGAAAGGTGTCATGGGTCATTGTGATTACAGCGATCATGGAACATTGTGATGACAGTGGTCATGGAGCATTGTAATGAAAGGGGTCATGGAGCACTGTGATTTCAGGGGCCATGTATAATTGTGATTACAAAGGCCATGGAGCATTGTGATGACAGTTGTCATGGAGCATTGTGTTGAAAGGGGCATGGAGCATTGTGACGACAATGTTCATGGAGCATTGTGATGACTGGTATCATGGAGCATTGTTATGAAAAAGGTCATGGGGCAGTGTAATGACAAGTATCATGGAGCATGTGATGAAAGGAGTCATGCAGCATTGTGATCAAAGGGGTCATGGACCACTACGTTGACATGCGTAATGGAGCATTGTGATGACAGGGATAATGGAACATTGTGATGACAAGGGCTATGGAGCTTTGTGATGACTGGGGTCATGGGGCATGTTGATGACAGTGGTCATGGAGCATTGTGATGACAAAGACCACGGAGCAATGTGATGACAGGTGTCATGGAGCATTGTGATGAAAGGGGTCATGGATCACTACGATGACATGGGTAATGGAGCATTGTGATGATACAGGCATGGAGCATTGTGATGACATGGGCATGGAGCATTATGATGAGAAGTGATCTGGAGCATTGCGATGACAAGGGTATGAAGCACTGTGATTACAGGGGCCAGGGAGCATTGAGATGACAAGGGCAGGGAACAGTGTGATGACAGTGGTCATGGATCATTGTGATGATATCTGCCATGGAACATTGTGCTGACAGGGGCCATAGAGATTTGTAATGACAGGTGTCATGTGGCATTGTGATGACAGTGCTCATAGAGCATTGTGATGAAAAGGATCATGGAGCAATGTGATTACAGGGGTCATGGAGCATTGTGAATACATAGGCCATGGAGCATTGTGATGACAGGGGTCAAGGAGCATTGTGATGACATGGGCATGGGGCATTATGATGACAAGAGTTCTGGAGCATTGTGGTGAAAAGGGCATGGAGCATTGTGATTACAGGGTTCATGGAGCATTGTGATGACAACTGTCATGGAACATTGTGATGACAGGGTTCATGGAGCATTGTGATTAAAGGGGCCATGGAGCATTTTGATGACAAGGGCAGGCGAACATTTTGATTTCATTGGTAATGGAGCATTGTGATGACATGGGAAGGGAACATTGTGATGACAGGTGTAATGGAACATTTTGATTACAGGGGACATGGAGCATTTTGATGACATGGGCAGGGAACATTGTGATGACAGTTGTCATGGAGCATTGTGATGACAATTGTCCTGTAACGTTGTGCTGACAGGGATCATGGAACTTTGTGATGAGACGGGCATTGGAGCATCGTGATGACAAGTGTACTGGAGCCTTCTGAGGAAAGGTGTCATGGGTCATTGTGATTACAGCGATCATGGAACATTGTGATGACAGTGGTCATGGAGCATTGTAATGACAGGGGCCATGGAGCAATGTGATGACATGGCTCATGTGGTATTGTGATGACAGTGGTCATGGAGCATTGTGATGAAAGGGGTCATGGAGCACTGTGATTACAGGGGCCATGTATAATTGTGATGACAAAGGCCATGGAGCATTGTGATGACAGTTGTCATGGAGCATTGTGTTGAAAGGGGCATGGAGCATTGTGACGACAATAGTCATGGATTATTGTGATGACTGCTATCATGGAGCATTGTTATGAAAAAGGTCATGGGGCAGTGTAATGACAAGTATCATGGAGCATGTGATGAAAGGAGTCATGGAGCATTGTGATGAAAGGGGTCATGGACCACTACGATGACATGGGTAATGGAGCATTGTGATGACAGGGATAATGGAACATTGTGATGACAAGAGCTATGGAGCATTGTGATGACTGGGATCATGGGGCATGTTGATGAGTGTGGTCATGGAGCATTGTGATGACAAAGACCACGGAGCAATGTGATGACAGGTGTCATGGAGCATTGTAATAGCAGGGGTGATGGGGCATTGTGATGACAGGGGCATGGAACATTGTGATGACAGAAGTCATAGAATATTGTGATGACAAGGGCCATGCAGCATTGTCATGAAAGGTCTTATCTGGCATTGTGATGAGAGTGGTCATGGAGTATTGTGATAAAAGTTGTCCTGAAGCACTGTTATTACAGGGGCCATGTAGAATTTTGATGACAAAGGCCATGGAGCATTGTGATGACAGGCATCATGGAGCAATTTGATGAAAGTGGTCGTGGAGCATTGTGATGAAATGCATCATGGAACATTGTGAAGACAAGTGTCCTGGAGCATTGTGATGACAAGTGCCATGGCCAAATCTGAGGCCAGGTTTCATGGAGCATTGTGATGACAGTGGTCATCTATCATTACGATGAAAGGTATCACGGAGCACTGTGATGACAGGGGCCATGGAGCATGTGATGACATGGGCATGGAGCATTATGATGAGAAGAGATGTGGAGCGTTGCGATGACAAGGGTATGGGGCATTGTGATTACAGGGGCCAGGGATCATTGAGATGAGAAGGGCAGGGAACATTGTGATGACAGCGGTCATGGATCATTGTGATGAATTCTGCCATGGAACCTTGTGCTGACAGGGGCCATAGAGCATTGTAATGACAGGTGTCATGTGGCATTGTGATGACAGTGCTCATAGAGCATTGTGATGAAAAGGATCATGGAGCAAGGTGACTACAGGGGCCATGGAGCATTGTGAATACATAGGCCATGGAGCATTGTGATGACAGGGGTCAAGGAGCATTGTGATGACATGGGCATGGGGCATTATGATGACAAGAGTTCTGGAGCATTGTGATGATAAGGGTATGGAGCATTGTGATTACAGGGGACCAGGAGCATTGTGATTACATAGGCAGTGAATATTGTGATGACAGGGGTCATGGAGCACCGTGACGACAAGTGTCATCGAACATTATGATGACAGGGATCATGGAGCATTGTGATGACAAGTGCCATGGCGAATAGTGATGACAGGTGTCATGGGGCATTGTGATGACAGTGGTCATCTAGAATTGTGATGAAAGGTAACATGGAGCACTGTGATAACAGGGGCCATGGAGCATTGCGATGACAAAGGCCATGGAGCATTGTGAGGACAAGTGTCATGGAGCATTGTGATGAGGCGGGCATGGAACATAATGATGCCAAGAGTTCTGGAGCATTGTGGTGACAAGGGCATGGAGCATTGTGATTACAGGGGTCATGGAGCATTGTGATGACAACTGTCATGGAACATTGTGATGACAGGGTTCATGGAGCATTGTGATTAAAGGGGCCATGGAGCATTTTGATGACAAGGGCAGGCGAACATTTTGATTTCATTGGTAATGGAGCATTGTGATGACATGGGAAGGGAACATTGTGATGACAGGTGTAATGGAACATTTTGATTACAGGGGACATGGAGCATTTTGATGACATGGGCAGGGAACATTGTGATGACAGTTGTCATGGAGCATTGTGATGACAATTGTCCTGTAACGTTGTGCTGACAGGGATCATGGAACTTTGTGATGAGACGGGCATTGGAGCATCGTGATGACAAGTGTACTGGAGCCTTCTGAGGAAAGGTGTCATGGGTCATTGTGATTACAGCGATCATGGAACATTGTGATGACAGTGGTCATGGAGCATTGTAATGACAGGGGCCATGGAGCAATGTGATGACATGGCTCATGTGGTATTGTGATGACAGTGGTCATGGAGCATTGTGATGAAAGGGGTCATGGAGCACTGTGATTACAGGGGCCATGTATAATTGTGATGACAAAGGCCATGGAGCATTGTGATGACAGTTGTCATGGAGCATTGTGTTGAAAGGGGCATGGAGCATTGTGACGACAATAGTCATGGATTATTGTGATGACTGCTATCATGGAGCATTGTTATGAAAAAGGTCATGGGGCAGTGTAATGACAAGTATCATGGAGCATGTGATGAAAGGAGTCATGGAGCATTGTGATGAAAGGGGTCATGGACCACTACGATGACATGGGTAATGGAGCATTGTGATGACAGGGATAATGGAACATTGTGATGACAAGAGCTATGGAGCATTGTGATGACTGGGATCATGGGGCATGTTGATGAGTGTGGTCATGGAGCATTGTGATGACAAAGACCACGGAGCAATGTGATGACAGGTGTCATGGAGCATTGTAATAGCAGGGGTGAAGGGGCATTGTGATGACAGGGGCATGGAGCATTGTGATGACAGAAGTCATACAATATTGTGATGACAAGGGCCATGCAGCATTGTCATGAAAGGTCTTATCTGGCATTGTGATGAGAGTGGTCATGGAGTATTGTGATAAAAGTTGTCCTGAAGCACTGTTATTACAGGGGCCATGTAGAATTTTGATGACAAAGGCCATGGAGCATTGTGATGACAGGCATCATGGAGCAATTTGATGAAAGTGGTCGTGGAGCATTGTGATGAAATGCATCATGGAACATTGTGAAGACAAGTGTCCTGGAGCATTGTGATGACAAGTGCCATGGCCAAATCTGATGCCAGGTTTCATGGAGCATTGTGATGACAGTGGTCATCAATCATTACGATGAAAGGTATCACGGAGCACTGTGATGACAGGGGCCATGGAGCATGTGATGACATGGGCATGGAGCATTATGATGAGAAGAGATGTGGAGCGTTGCGATGACAAGGGTATGGGGCATTGTGATTACAGGGGCCAGGGATCATTGAGATGAGAAGGGCAGGGAACATTGTGATGACAGCGGTCATGGATCATTGTGATGAATTCTGCCATGGAACATTGTGCTGACAGGGGCCATAGAGCATTGTAATGACAGGTGTCATGTGGCATTGTGATGACAGTGCTCATAGAGCATTGTGATGAAAAGGATCATGGAGCAAGGTGACTACAGGGGCCATGGAGCATTGTGAATACATAGGCCATGGAGCATTGTGATGACAGGGGTCAAGGAGCATTGTGATGACATGGGCATGGGGCATTATGATGACAAGAGTTCTGGAGCATTGTGATGATAAGGGTATGGAGCATTGTGATTACAGGGGACCAGGAGCATTGTGATTACATGGGCAGTGAATATTGTGATGACAGGTGTCATGGAGCACCGTGACGACAAGTGTCATCGAACATTATGATGACAGGGATCATGGAGCATTGTGATGACAAGTGCCATGGCGAATAGTGATGACAGATGTTATGGGGCATTGTGATGACAGTGGTCATCTAGAATTGTGATGAAAGGTAACATGGAGCACTGTGATAACAGGGGCCATGGAGCATTGCGATGACAAAGGCCATGGAGCATTGTGAGGACAAGTGTCATGGAGCATTGTGATGAGGCGGGCATGGAACATAATGATGCCAAGAGTTCTGGAGCATTGTGGTGACAAGGGCATGGAGCATTGTGATTATAGGGGTCATGAAGCATTGTGATGACAACTGTCATGGAACATTGTGATGACAGGGTTCATGGAGCATTGTGATTAAAGGGGCCATGGAGCATTTTGATGACAAGGGCAGGCGAACATTTTGATTTCATTGGTAATGGAGCATTGTGATGACATGGGAAGGGAACATTGTGATGACAGGTGTAATGGAACATTTTGATTACAGGGGACATGGAGCATTTTGATGACATGGGCAGGGAACATTGTGATGACAGTTGTCATGGAGCATTGTGATGACAATTGTCCTGTAACGTTGTGCTGACAGGGATCATGGAACTTTGTGATGAGACGGGCATTGGAGCATCGTGATGACAAGTGTACTGGAGCCTTCTGAGGAAAGGTGTCATGGGTCATTGTGATTACAGCGATCATGGAACATTGTGATGACAGTGGTCATGGAGCATTGTAATGACAGGGGCCATGGAGCAATGTGATGACATGGCTCATGTGGTATTGTGATGACAGTGGTCATGGAGCATTGTGATGAAAGGGGTCATGGAGCACTGTGATTACAGGGGCCATGTATAATTGTGATGACAAAGGCCATGGAGCATTGTGATGACAGTTGTCATGGAGCATTGTGTTGAAAGGGGCATGGAGCATTGTGACGACAATAGTCATGGATTATTGTGATGACTGCTATCATGGAGCATTGTTATGAAAAAGGTCATGGGGCAGTGTAATGACAAGTATCATGGAGCATGTGATGAAAGGAGTCATGGAGCATTGTGATGAAAGGGGTCATGGACCACTACGATGACATGGGTAATGGAGCATTGTGATGACAGGGATAATGGAACATTGTGATGACAAGAGCTATGGAGCATTGTGATGACTGGGATCATGGGGCATATTGATGACTGTGGTCATGGAGCATTGTGATGACAAAGACCACGGAGCAATGTGATGACAGGTGTCATGGAGCATTGTAATAGCAGGGGTGATGGGGCATTGTGATGACAGGGGCATGGAGCATTGTGATGACAGAAGTCATAGAATATTGTGATGACAAGGGCCATGCAGCATTGTCATGAAAGGTCTTATCTGGCATTGTGATGAGAGTGGTCATGGAGTATTGTGATAAAAGTTGTCCTGAAGCACTGTTATTACAGGGGCCATGTAGAATTTTGATGACAAAGGCCATGGAGCATTGTGATGACAGGCATCATGGAGCAATTTGATGAAAGTGGTCGTGGAGCATTGTGATGAAATGCATCATGGAACATTGTGAAGACAAGTGTCCTGGAGCATTGTGATGACAAGTGCCATGGCCAAATCTGATGCCAGGTTTCATGGAGCATTGTGATGACAGTGGTCATCTATCATTACGATGAAAGGTATCACGGAGCACTGTGATGACAGGGGCCATGGAGCATGTGATGACATGGGCATGGAGCATTATGATGAGAAGAGATGTGGAGCGTTGCGATGACAAGGGTATGGGGCATTGTGATTACAGGGGCCAGGGATCATTGAGATGAGAAGGGCAGGGAACATTGTGATGACAGCGGTCATGGATCATTGTGATGAATTCTGCCATGGAACCTTGTGCTGACAGGGGCCATAGAGCATTGTAATGACAGGTGTCATGTGGCATTGTGATGACAGTGCTCATAGAGCATTGTGATGAAAAGGATCATGGAGCAAGGTGACTACAGGGGCCATGGAGCATTGTGAATACATAGGCCATGGAGCATTGTGATGACAGGGGTCAAGGAGCATTGTGATGACATGGGCATGGGGCATTATGATGACAAGAGTTCTGGAGCATTGTGATGATAAGGGTATGGAGCATTGTGATTACAGGGGACCAGGAGCATTGTGATTACATAGGCAGTGAATATTGTGATGACAGGGGTCATGGAGCACCGTGACGACAAGTGTCATCGAACATTATGATGACAGGGATCATGGAGCATTGTGATGACAAGTGCCATGGCGAATAGTGATGACAGGTCTCATGGGGCATTGTGATGACAGTGGTCATCTAGAATTGTGATGAAAGGTAACATGGAGCACTGTGATAACAGGGGCCATGGAGCATTGCGATGACAAAGGCCATGGAGCATTGTGAGGACAAGTGTCATGGAGCATTGTGATGAGGCGGGCATGGAACATAATGATGCCAAGAGTTCTGGAGCATTGTGGTGACAAGGGCATGGAGCATTGTGATTACAGGGGTCATGGAGCATTGTGATGAAAACTGTCATGGAACATTGTGATGACAACTGTCATGGAACATTGTGATGACAGGGTTCATGGAGCATTGTGATTAAAGGGGCCATGGAGCATTTTGATGACAAGGGCAGGCGAACATTTTGATTTCATTGGTAATGGAGCATTGTGATGACATGGGAAGGGAACATTGTGATGACAGGTGTAATGGAACATTTTGATTACAGGGGACATGGAGCATTTTGATGACATGGGCAGGGAACATTGTGATGACAGTTGTCATGGAGCATTGTGATGACAATTGTCCTGTAACGTTGTGCTGACAGGGATCATGGAACTTTGTGATGAGACGGGCATTGGAGCATCGTGATGACAAGTGTACTGGAGCCTTCTGAGGAAAGGTGTCATGGGTCATTGTGATTACAGCGATCATGGAACATTGTGATGACAGTGGTCATGGAGCATTGTAATGACAGGGGCCATGGAGCAATGTGATGACATGGCTCATGTGGTATTGTGATGACAGTGGTCATGGAGCATTGTGATGAAAGGGGTCATGGAGCACTGTGATTACAGGGGCCATGTATAATTGTGATGACAAAGGCCATGGAGCATTGTGATGACAGTTGTCATGGAGCATTGTGTTGAAAGGGGCATGGAGCATTGTGACGACAATAGTCATGGATTATTGTGATGACTGCTATCATGGAGCATTGTTATGAAAAAGGTCATGGGGCAGTGTAATGACAAGTATCATGGAGCATGTGATGAAAGGAGTCATGGAGCATTGTGATGAAAGGGGTCATGGACCACTACGATGACATGGGTAATGGAGCATTGTGATGACAGGGATAATGGAACATTGTGATGACAAGAGCTATGGAGCATTGTGATGACTGGGATCATGGGGCATGTTGATGAGTGTGGTCATGGAGCATTGTGATGACAAAGACCACGGAGCAATGTGATGACAGGTGTCATGGAGCATTGTAATAGCAGGGGTGATGGGGCATTGTGATGACAGGGGCATGGAACATTGTGATGACAGAAGTCATAGAATATTGTGATGACAAGGGCCATGCAGCATTGTCATGAAAGGTCTTATCTGGCATTGTGATGAGAGTGGTCATGGAGTATTGTGATAAAAGTTGTCCTGAAGCACTGTTATTACAGGGGCCATGTAGAATTTTGATGACAAAGGCCATGGAGCATTGTGATGACAGGCATCATGGAGCAATTTGATGAAAGTGGTCGTGGAGCATTGTGATGAAATGCATCATGGAACATTGTGAAGACAAGTGTCCTGGAGCATTGTGATGACAAGTGCCATGGCCAAATCTGATGCCAGGTTTCATGGAGCATTGTGATGACAGTGGTCATCTATCATTACGATGAAAGGTATCACGGAGCACTGTGATGACAGGGGCCATGGAGCATGTGATGACATGGGCATGGAGCATTATGATGAGAAGAGATGTGGAGCGTTGCGATGACAAGGGTATGGGGCATTGTGATTACAGGGGCCAGGGATCATTGAGATGAGAAGGGCAGGGAACATTGTGATGACAGCGGTCATGGATCATTGTGATGAATTCTGCCATGGAACCTTGTGCTGACAGGGGCCATAGAGCATTGTAATGACAGGTGTCATGTGGCATTGTGATGACAGTGCTCATAGAGCATTGTGATGAAAAGGATCATGGAGCAAGGTGACTACAGGGGCCATGGAGCATTGTGAATACATAGGCCATGGAGCATTGTGATGACAGGGGTCAAGGAGCATTGTGATGACATGGGCATGGGGCATTATGATGACAAGAGTTCTGGAGCATTGTGATGATAAGGGTATGGAGCATTGTGATTACAGGGGACCAGGAGCATTGTGATTACATGGGCAGTGAATATTGTGATGACAGGGGTCATGGAGCACCGTGACGACAAGTGTCATCGAACATTATGATGACAGGGATCATGGAGCATTGTGATGACAAGTGCCATGGCGAATAGTGATGACAGGTGTCATGGGGCATTGTGATGACAGTGGTCATCTAGAATTGTGATGAAAGGTAACATGGAGCACTGTGATAACAGGGGCCATGGAGCATTGCGATGACAAAGGCCATGGAGCATTGTGAGGACAAGTGTCATGGAGCATTGTGATGAGGCGGGCATGGAACATAATGATGCCAAGAGTTCTGGAGCATTGTGGTGACAAGGGCATGGAGCATTGTGATGACAAGGGCCATGGCCAATTCTCATGACAGGTGTCATCGGGCATTGTGATGACAGAGGTTATCAAGCATTGTGATGAAAGGTACCATGGACCACTGTGATAACAGGGGCCATGGAACATTGTGTTAACAAACGCCATGGAGCCTTTTGATGAAAAGTGTCATGGAGAATTGTGATGAGACGGGCATGGAGCATTATGATGACAAGAGTTCTGGAGCATTGCGTTGACAAGGGAATGGAGCATTGTGATTACAGGGACCATGGAGGATAGTGATGACATCTGTCATGGAACATTGTGCTGACAGGGGCCATGGAGCATTGTGATGACAGGTATAATGGGGCATGGTGATGACAGTGGTCATAGAGCATTGGGATGAAATGGATCATGGAGCAATGTGATTACAGGGACCATGTAGCATTGCGAATGCATAGGCTATGGAGCATTGTGATGACAGGAGTCAAGGAGCATTGTGATGTAAGTGGTCATGGATCATTGTGATGACAAATGTCCTGGACCATTGTGATGCCACGGGTCATGGAGCATTGTGATGACATGTGTCTTGGGGCGTTGTGATGACAGTGGTCATCTAGAATTGTGATGAAAGGTATCATGGAGCACTGTGATGACGGGGGCCATGGAGTATTGTGATGACAAGGCCATGGAACATTGTGATGACAAGTATCATGGAGCTTTGTGATGACACGGGCATTCATCATTATGATGACAAGAGTTCTGGAGCATTGTGATGACAAGGGCATGGAGCATTGTGATTACAGGGGTCATGGAGCATTGTGATGACAACTGTCATGGAACATTGTGATGACAGGGTTCATGGAGCATTGTGATAAAAGGGGCCATGGAACATTTTGATGAAAAGGGCAGGCGAACATTTTGATTACATTGGTAATGGAGCATTGTGATGACATGGGCAGGGAACATTGTGGTGACAGGTGTCATAGAGCATTGTGATGACAATTGTCCTGTAACGTTGTGTTGTCACGCATCATGGAGCATTGTGGTGAGACGGGCATTGGAGCATTCTGATGACAGGCGTAATGGAGCCTTCTGAGGAAAGGTGTCATGGGTCATTGTGATTACAGCGATCATGGAACATTGTGATGACAGTGGTCATGGAGCATTGTAATGACAGGGGCCATGGAGCAATGTGATGACAGGGCTCACGTGGCATTGTGATGACAGTGGTCATGGAGCATTGTGATGAAAGGGGTCATGGAGCACTGTGATTTCAGGGGCCATGTATAATTGTGATGACAAAGGCCATGGAGCATTGTGATGACAGTTGTCATGGAGCGTTGTGTTGAAAGGGGCATGGAGCATTGTGACGACAATGTTCATGGAGCATTGTGATGACTGGTATCATGGAGCATTGTTATGAAAAAGGTCATGGGGCAGTGTAATGACAAGTATCATGGAGCATGTGATGAAAGGAGTCATGCAGCATTGTGATGAAAGGGGTCATGGACCACTACGTTGACATGCGTAATGGAGCATTGTGATGACAGGGATAATGGAACATTGTGATGACAAGGGCTATGGAGCTTTGTGATGACTGGGGTCATGGGGCATGTTGATGACAGTGGTCATGGAGCATTGTGATGACAAAGACCACGGAGCAATGTGATGACAGGTGTCATGGAGCATTGTGATGAAAGGGGTCATGGATCACTACGATGACATGGGTAATGGAGCATTGTGATGATACAGGCATGGAGCATTGTGATGACATGGGCATGGAGCATTATGATGAGAAGTGATCTGGAGCATTGCGATGACAAGGGTATGAAGCACTGTGATTACAGGGGCCAGGGAGCATTGAGATGACAAGGGCAGGGAACATTGTGATGACAGCGGTCATGGATCATTGTGATGATATCTGCCATGGAACATTGTGCTGACAGGGGCCATAGAGATTTGTAATGACAGGTGTCATGTGGCATTGTGATGACAGTGCTCATAGAGCATTGTGATGAAAAGGATCATGGAGCAATGTGATTACAGGGGCCATGGAGCATTGTGCATACATAGGCCATGGAGCATTGTGATGACAGGGGTCAAGGAGCATTGTGATGACATGGGCATGGGGCATTATGATGAAAAGAGTTCTGGAGCATTGTGATGACAAGGGCATGGAGCATTGTGATTACAGGGGTCATGGAGCATTGTGATGACAACTGTCATGGAACATTGTGATGACAGGGTTCATGGAGCATTGTGATTAAAGGGGCCATGGAGCATTTTGATGACAAGGGCAGGCGAACATTTTGATTTCATTGGTAATGGAGCATTGTGTTGACATGGGAAGGGAACATTGTGATGACAGGTGTAATGGAACATTTTGATTACAGGGGACATGGAGCATTTTGATGACATGGTCAGGGAACATTGTGATGACAGTTGTCATGGAGCATTGTGATGACAATTGTCCTGTAACGTTGTGCTGACAGGGATCATGGAACTTTGTGATGAGACGGGCATTGGAGCATCGTGATGACAAGTGTACTGGAGCCTTCTGAGGAAAGGTGTCATGGGTCATTGTGATTACAGCGATCATGGAACATTGTGATGACAGTGGTCATGGAGCATTGTAATGACAGGGGCCATGGAGCAATGTGATGACATGGCTCATGTGGTATTGTGATGACAGTGGTCATGGAGCATTGTGATGAAAGGGGTCATGGAGCACTGTGATTACAGGGGCCATGTATAATTGTGATGACAAAGGCCATGGAGCATTGTGATGACAGTTGTCATGGAGCATTGTGTTGAAAGGGGCATGGAGCATTGTGACGACAATAGTCATGGATTATTGTGATGACTGCTATCATGGAGCATTGTTATGAAAAAGGTCATGGGGCAGTGTAATGACAAGTATCATGGAGCATGTGATGAAAGGAGTCATGGAGCATTGTGATGAAAGGGGTCATGGACCACTACGATGACATGGGTAATGGAGCATTGTGATGACAGGGATAATGGAACATTGTGATGACAAGAGCTATGGAGCATTGTGATGACTGGGATCATGGGGCATATTGATGACTGTGGTCATGGAGCATTGTGATGACAAAGACCACGGAGCAATGTGATGACAGGTGTCATGGAGCATTGTAATAGCAGGGGTGATGGGGCATTGTGATGACAGGGGCATGGAACATTGTGATGACAGAAGTCATAGAATATTGTGATGACAAGGGCCATGCAGCATTGTCATGAAAGGTCTTATCTGGCATTGTGATGAGAGTGGTCATGGAGTATTGTGATAAAAGTTGTCCTGAAGCACTGTTATTACAGGGGCCATGTAGAATTTTGATGACAAAGGCCATGGAGCATTGTGATGACAGGCATCATGGAGCAATTTGATGAAAGTGGTCGTGGAGCATTGTGATGAAATGCATCATGGAACATTGTGAAGACAAGTGTCCTGGAGCATTGTGATGACAAGTGCCATGGCCAAATCTGATGCCAGGTTTCATGGAGCATTGTGATGACAGTGGTCATCTATCATTACGATGAAAGGTATCACGGAGCACTGTGATGACAGGGGCCATGGAGCATGTGATGACATGGGCATGGAGCATTATGATGAGAAGAGATGTGGAGCGTTGCGATGACAAGGGTATGGGGCATTGTGATTACAGGGGCCAGGGATCATTGAGATGAGAAGGGCAGGGAACATTGTGATGACAGCGGTCATGGATCATTGCGATGAATTCTGCCATGGAACCTTGTGCTGACAGGGGCCATAGAGCATTGTAATGACAGGTGTCATGTGGCATTGTGATGACAGTGCTCATAGAGCATTGTGATGAAAAGGATCATGGAGCAAGGTGACTACAGGGGCCATGGAGCATTGTGAATACATAGGCCATGGAGCATTGTGATGACAGGGCTCAAGGAGCATTGTGATGACATGGGCATGGGGCATTATGATGACAAGAGTTCTGGAGCATTGTGATGATAAGGGTATGGAGCATTGTGATTACAGGGGACCAGGAGCATTGTGATTACATGGGCAGTGAATATTGTGATGACAGGGGTCATGGAGCACCGTGACGACAAGTGTCATTGAACATTATGATGACAGGGATCATGGAGCATTGTGATGACAAGTGCCATGGCGAATAGTGATGACAGGTGTCATGGGGCATTGTGATGACAGTGGTCATCTAGAATTGTGATGAAAGGTAACATGGAGCACTGTGATAACAGGGGCCATGGAGCATTGCGATGACAAAGGCCATGGAGCATTGTGAGGACAAGTGTCATGGAGCATTGTGATGAGGCGGGCATGGAACATAATGATGCCAAGAGTTCTGGAGCATTGTGGTGACAAGGGCATGGAGCATTGTGATGACAAGGGCCATGGCCAATTCTCATGACAGGTGTCATCGGGCATTGTGATGACAGAGGTTATCAAGCATTGTGATGAAAGGTACCATGGACCACTGTGATAACAGGGGCCATGGAACATTGTGTTAACAAACGCCATGGAGCCTTTTGATGAAAAGTGTCATGGAGAATTGTGATGAGACGGGCATGGAGCATTATGATGACAAGAGTTCTGGAGCATTGCGTTGACAAGGGAATGGAGCATTGTGATTACAGGGACCATGGAGGATAGTGATGACATCTGTCATGGAACATTGTGCTGACAGGGGCCATGGAGCATTGTGATGACAGGTATAATGGGGCATGGTGATGACAGTGGTCATAGAGCATTGGGATGAAATGGATCATGGAGCAATGTGATTACAGGGACCATGTAGCATTGCGAATGCATAGGCTATGGAGCATTGTGATGACAGGAGTCAAGGAGCATTGTGATGTAAGTGGTCATGGATCATTGTGATGACAAATGTCCTGGACCATTGTGATGCCACGGGTCATGGAGCATTGTGATGCCACGGGTCATGGAGCATTGTGATGACATGTGTCTTGGGGCGTTGTGATGACAGTGGTCATCTAGAATTGTGATGAAAGGTATCATGGAGCACTGTGATGACGGGGGCCATGGAGTATTGTGATGACAAGGCCATGGAACATTGTGATGACAAGTATCATGGAGCTTTGTGATGACACGGGCATTCATCATTATGATGACAAGAGTTCTGGAGCATTGTGATGACAAGGGCATGGAGCATTGTGATTACAGGGGTCATGGAGCATTGTGATGACAACTGTCATGGAACATTGTGATGACAGGGTTCATGGAGCATTGTGATAAAAGGGGCCATGGAACATTTTGATGAAAAGGGCAGGCGAACATTTTGATTACATTGGTAATGGAGCATTGTGATGACATGGGCAGGGAACATTGTGGTGACAGGTGTCATAGAGCATTGTGATGACAATTGTCCTGTAACGTTGTGTTGTCACGCATCATGGAGCATTGTGGTGAGACGGGCATTGGAGCATTCTGATGACAGGCGTAATGGAGCCTTCTGAGGAAAGGTGTCATGGGTCATTGTGATTACAGCGATCATGGAACATTGTGATGACAGTGGTCATGGAGCATTGTAATGACAGGGGCCATGGAGCAATGTGATGACAGGGCTCACGTGGCATTGTGATGACAGTGGTCATGGAGCATTGTGATGAAAGGGGTCATGGAGCACTGTGATTTCAGGGGCCATGTATAATTGTGATGACAAAGGCCATGGAGCATTGTGATGACAGTTGTCATGGAGCGTTGTGTTGAAAGGGGCATGGAGCATTGTGACGACAATGTTCATGGAGCATTGGGATGACTGGTATCATGGAGCATTGTTATGAAAAAGGTCATGGGGCAGTGTAATGACAAGTATCATGGAGCATGTGATGAAAGGAGTCATGCAGCATTGTGATGAAAGGGGTCATGGACCACTACGTTGACATGCGTAATGGAGCATTGTGATGACAGGGATAATGGAACATTGTGATGACAAGGGCTATGGAGCTTTGTGATGACAGGGGTCATGGGGCATGTTGATGACAGTGGTCATGGAGCATTGTGATGACAAAGACCACGGAGCAATGTGATGACAGGTGTCATGGAGCATTGTGATGAAAGGGGTCATGGATCACTACGATGACATGGGTAATGGAGCATTGTGATGATACAGGCATGGAGCATTGTGATGACATGGGCATGGAGCATTATGATGAGAAGTGATCTGGAGCATTGCGATGACAAGGGTATGAAGCACTGTGATTACAGGGGCCAGGGAGCATTGAGATGACAAGGGCAGGGAACATTGTGATGACAGCGGTCATGGATCATTGTGATGATATCTGCCATGGAACATTGTGCTGACAGGGGCCATAGAGATTTGTAATGACAGGTGTCATGTGGCATTGTGATGACAGTGCTCATAGAGCATTGTGATGAAAAGGATCATGGAGCAATGTGATTACAGGGGCCATGGAGCATTGTGCATACATAGGCCATGGAGCATTGTGATGACAGGGGTCAAGGAGCATTGTGATGACATGGGCATGGGGCATTATGATGACAAGAGTTCTGGAGCATTGTGGTGACAAGGGCATGGAGCATTGTGATTACAGGGGTCATGGAGCATTGTGATGACAACTGTCATGGAACATTGTGATGACAGGGTTCATGGAGCATTGTGATTAAAGGGGCCATGGAGCATTTTGATGACAAGGGCAGGCGAACATTTTGATTTCATTGGTAATGGAGCATTGTGATGACATGGGAAGGGAACATTGTGATGACAGGTGTAATGGAACATTTTGATTACAGGGGACATGGAGCATTTTGATGACATGGGCAGGGAACATTGTGATGACAGTTGTCATGGAGCATTGTGATGACAATTGTCCTGTAACGTTGTGCTGACAGGGATCATGGAACTTTGTGATGAGACGGGCATTGGAGCATCGTGATGACAAGTGTACTGGAGCCTTCTGAGGAAAGGTGTCATGGGTCATTGTGATTACAGCGATCATGGAACATTGTGATGACAGTGGTCATGGAGCATTGTAATGACAGGGGCCATGGAGCAATGTGATGACATGGCTCATGTGGTATTGTGATGACAGTGGTCATGGAGCATTGTGATGAAAGGGGTCATGGAGCACTGTGATTACAGGGGCCATGTATAATTGTGATGACAAAGGCCATGGAGCATTGTGATGACAGTTGTCATGGAGCATTGTGTTGAAAGGGGCATGGAGCATTGTGACGACAATAGTCATGGATTATTGTGATGACTGCTATCATGGAGCATTGTTATGAAAAAGGTCATGGGGCAGTGTAATGACAAGTATCATGGAGCATGTGATGAAAGGAGTCATGGAGCATTGTGATGAAAGGGGTCATGGACCACTACGATGACATGGGTAATGGAGCATTGTGATGACAGGGATAATGGAACATTGTGATGACAAGAGCTATGGAGCATTGTGATGACTGGGATCATGGGGCATGTTGATGAGTGTGGTCATGGAGCATTGTGATGACAAAGACCACGGAGCAATGTGATGACAGGTGTCATGGAGCATTGTAATAGCAGGGGTGAAGGGGCATTGTGATGACAGGGGCATGGAGCATTGTGATGACAGAAGTCATACAATATTGTGATGACAAGGGCCATGCAGCATTGTCATGAAAGGTCTTATCTGGCATTGTGATGAGAGTGGTCATGGAGTATTGTGATAAAAGTTGTCCTGAAGCACTGTTATTACAGGGGCCATGTAGAATTTTGATGACAAAGGCCATGGAGCATTGTGATGACAGGCATCATGGAGCAATTTGATGAAAGTGGTCGTGGAGCATTGTGATGAAATGCATCATGGAACATTGTGAAGACAAGTGTCCTGGAGCATTGTGATGACAAGTGCCATGGCCAAATCTGATGCCAGGTTTCATGGAGCATTGTGATGACAGTGGTCATCAATCATTACGATGAAAGGTATCACGGAGCACTGTGATGACAGGGGCCATGGAGCATGTGATGACATGGGCATGGAGCATTATGATGAGAAGAGATGTGGAGCGTTGCGATGACAAGGGTATGGGGCATTGTGATTACAGGGGCCAGGGATCATTGAGATGAGAAGGGCAGGGAACATTGTGATGACAGCGGTCATGGATCATTGTGATGAATTCTGCCATGGAACATTGTGCTGACAGGGGCCATAGAGCATTGTAATGACAGGTGTCATGTGGCATTGTGATGACAGTGCTCATAGAGCATTGTGATGAAAAGGATCATGGAGCAAGGTGACTACAGGGGCCATGGAGCATTGTGAATACATAGGCCATGGAGCATTGTGATGACAGGGGTCAAGGAGCATTGTGATGACATGGGCATGGGGCATTATGATGACAAGAGTTCTGGAGCATTGTGATGATAAGGGTATGGAGCATTGTGATTACAGGGGACCAGGAGCATTGTGATTACATGGGCAGTGAATATTGTGATGACAGGTGTCATGGAGCACCGTGACGACAAGTGTCATCGAACATTATGATGACAGGGATCATGGAGCATTGTGATGACAAGTGCCATGGCGAATAGTGATGACAGATGTTATGGGGCATTGTGATGACAGTGGTCATCTAGAATTGTGATGAAAGGTAACATGGAGCACTGTGATAACAGGGGCCATGGAGCATTGCGATGACAAAGGCCATGGAGCATTGTGAGGACAAGTGTCATGGAGCATTGTGATGAAGCGGGCATGGAACATAATGATGCCAAGAGTTCTGGAGCATTGTGGTGACAAGGGCATGGAGCATTGTGATTATAGGGGTCATGAAGCATTGTGATGACAACTGTCATGGAACATTGTGATGACAGGGTTCATGGAGCATTGTGATTAAAGGGGCCATGGAGCATTTTGATGACAAGGGCAGGCGAACATTTTGATTTCATTGGTAATGGAGCATTGTGATGACATGGGAAGGGAACATTGTGATGACAGGTGTAATGGAACATTTTGATTACAGGGGACATGGAGCATTTTGATGACATGGGCAGGGAACATTGTGATGACAGTTGTCATGGAGCATTGTGATGACAATTGTCCTGTAACGTTGTGCTGACAGGGATCATGGAACTTTGTGATGAGACGGGCATTGGAGCATCGTGATGACAAGTGTACTGGAGCCTTCTGAGGAAAGGTGTCATGGGTCATTGTGATTACAGCGATCATGGAACATTGTGATGACAGTGGTCATGGAGCATTGTAATGACAGGGGCCATGGAGCAATGTGATGACATGGCTCATGTGGTATTGTGATGACAGTGGTCATGGAGCATTGTGATGAAAGGGGTCATGGAGCACTGTGATTACAGGGGCCATGTATAATTGTGATGACAAAGGCCATGGAGCATTGTGATGACAGTTGTCATGGAGCATTGTGTTGAAAGGGGCATGGAGCATTGTGACGACAATAGTCATGGATTATTGTGATGACTGCTATCATGGAGCATTGTTATGAAAAAGGTCATGGGGCAGTGTAATGACAAGTATCATGGAGCATGTGATGAAAGGAGTCATGGAGCATTGTGATGAAAGGGGTCATGGACCACTACGATGACATGGGTAATGGAGCATTGTGATGACAGGGATAATGGAACATTGTGATGACAAGAGCTATGGAGCATTGTGATGACTGGGATCATGGGGCATATTGATGACTGTGGTCATGGAGCATTGTGATGACAAAGACCACGGAGCAATGTGATGACAGGTGTCATGGAGCATTGTAATAGCAGGGGTGATGGGGCATTGTGATGACAGGGGCATGGAGCATTGTCATGACAGAAGTCATAGAATATTGTGATGACAAGGGCCATGCAGCATAGTCATGAAAGGTCTTATCTGGCATTGTGATGAGAGTGGTCATGGAGTATTGTGATAAAAGTTGTCCTGAAGCACTGTTATTACAGGGGCCATGTAGAATTTTGATGACAAAGGCCATGGAGCATTGTGATGACAGGCATCATGGAGCAATTTGATGAAAGTGGTCGTGGAGCATTGTGATGAAATGCATCATGGAACATTGTGAAGACAAGTGTCCTGGAGCATTGTGATGACAAGTGCCATGGCCAAATCTGATGCCAGGTTTCATGGAGCATTGTGATGACAGTGGTCATCTATCATTACGATGAAAGGTATCACGGAGCACTGTGATGACAGGGGCCATGGAGCATGTGATGACATGGGCATGGAGCATTATGATGAGAAGAGATGTGGAGCGTTGCGATGACAAGGGTATGGGGCATTGTGATTACAGGGGCCAGGGATCATTGAGATGAGAAGGGCAGGGAACATTGTGATGACAGCGGTCATGGATCATTGTGATGAATTCTGCCATGGAACCTTGTGCTGACAGGGGCCATAGAGCATTGTAATGACAGGTGTCATGTGGCATTGTGATGACAGTGCTCATAGAGCATTGTGATGAAAAGGATCATGGAGCAAGGTGACTACAGGGGCCATGGAGCATTGTGAATACATAGGCCATGGAGCATTGTGATGACAGGGCTCAAGGAGCATTGTGATGACATGGGCATGGGGCATTATGATGACAAGAGTTCTGGAGCATTGTGATGATAAGGGTATGGAGCATTGTGATTACAGGGGACCAGGAGCATTGTGATTACATGGGCAGTGAATATTGTGATGACAGGGGTCATGGAGCACCGTGACGACAAGTGTCATCGAACATTATGATGACAGGGATCATGGAGCATTGTGATGACAAGTGCCATGGCGAATAGTGATGACAGGTGTCGTGGGGCATTGTGATGACAGTGGTCATCTAGAATTGTGATGAAAGGTAACATGGAGCACTGTGATAACAGGGGCCATGGAGCATTGCGATGACAAAGGCCATGGAGCATTGTGAGGACAAGTGTCATGGAGCATTGTGATGAGGCGGGCATGGAACATAATGATGCCAAGAGTTCTGGAGCATTGTGGTGACAAGGGCATGGAGCATTGTGATGACAAGGGCCATGGCCAATTCTCATGACAGGTGTCATCGGGCATTGTGATGACAGAGGTTATCAAGCATTGTGATGAAAGGTACCATGGACCACTGTGATAACAGGGGCCATGGAACATTGTGTTAACAAACGCCATGGAGCCTTTTGATGAAAAGTGTCATGGAGAATTGTGATGAGACGGGCATGGAGCATTATGATGACAAGAGTTCTGGAGCATTGCGTTGACAAGGGAATGGAGCATTGTGATTACAGGGACCATGGAGGATAGTGATGACATCTGTCATGGAACATTGTGCTGACAGGGGCCATGGAGCATTGTGATGACAGGTATAATGGGGCATGGTGATGACAGTGGTCATAGAGCATTGGGATGAAATGGATCATGGAGCAATGTGATTACAGGGACCATGTAGCATTGCGAATGCATAGGCTATGGAGCATTGTGATGACAGGAGTCAAGGAGCATTGTGATGTAAGTGGTCATGGATCATTGTGATGACAAATGTCCTGGACCATTGTGATGCCACGGGTCATGGAGCATTGTGATGCCACGGGTCATGGAGCATTGTGATGACATGTGTCTTGGGGCGTTGTGATGACAGTGGTCATCTAGAATTGTGATGAAAGGTATCATGGAGCACTGTGATGACGGGGGCCATGGAGTATTGTGATGACAAGGCCATGGAACATTGTGATGACAAGTATCATGGAGCTTTGTGATGACACGGGCATTCATCATTATGATGACAAGAGTTCTGGAGCATTGTGATGACAAGGGCATGGAGCATTGTGATTACAGGGGTCATGGAGCATTGTGATGACAACTGTCATGGAACATTGTGATGACAGGGTTCATGGAGCATTGTGATAAAAGGGGCCATGGAACATTTTGATGAAAAGGGCAGGCGAACATTTTGATTACATTGGTAATGGAGCATTGTGATGACATGGGCAGGGAACATTGTGGTGACAGGTGTCATAGAGCATTGTGATGACAATTGTCCTGTAACGTTGTGTTGTCACGCATCATGGAGCATTGTGGTGAGACGGGCATTGGAGCATTCTGATGACAGGCGTAATGGAGCCTTCTGAGGAAAGGTGTCATGGGTCATTGTGATTACAGCGATCATGGAACATTGTGATGACAGTGGTCATGGAGCATTGTAATGACAGGGGCCATGGAGCAATGTGATGACAGGGCTCACGTGGCATTGTGATGACAGTGGTCATGGAGCATTGTGATGAAAGGGGTCATGGAGCACTGTGATTTCAGGGGCCATGTATAATTGTGATGACAAAGGCCATGGAGCATTGTGATGACAGTTGTCATGGAGCGTTGTGTTGAAAGGGGCATGGAGCATTGTGACGACAATGTTCATGGAGCATTGGGATGACTGGTATCATGGAGCATTGTTATGAAAAAGGTCATGGGGCAGTGTAATGACAAGTATCATGGAGCATGTGATGAAAGGAGTCATGCAGCATTGTGATGAAAGGGGTCATGGACCACTACGTTGACATGCGTAATGGAGCATTGTGATGACAGGGATAATGGAACATTGTGATGACAAGGGCTATGGAGCTTTGTGATGACAGGGGTCATGGGGCATGTTGATGACAGTGGTCATGGAGCATTGTGATGACAAAGACCACGGAGCAATGTGATGACAGGTGTCATGGAGCATTGTGATGAAAGGGGTCATGGATCACTACGATGACATGGGTAATGGAGCATTGTGATGATACAGGCATGGAGCATTGTGATGACATGGGCATGGAGCATTATGATGAGAAGTGATCTGGAGCATTGCGATGACAAGGGTATGAAGCACTGTGATTACAGGGGCCAGGGAGCATTGAGATGACAAGGGCAGGGAACATTGTGATGACAGCGGTCATGGATCATTGTGATGATATCTGCCATGGAACATTGTGCTGACAGGGGCCATAGAGATTTGTAATGACAGGTGTCATGTGGCATTGTGATGACAGTGCTCATAGAGCATTGTGATGAAAAGGATCATGGAGCAATGTGATTACAGGGGCCATGGAGCATTGTGCATACATAGGCCATGGAGCATTGTGATGACAGGGGTCAAGGAGCATTGTGATGACATGGGCATGGGGCATTATGATGACAAGAGTTCTGGAGCATTGTGATGACAAGGGCATGGAGCATTGTGATTACAGGGGTCATGGAGCATTGTGATGACAACTGTCATGGAACATTGTGATGACAGGGTTCATGGAGCATTGTGATTAAAGGGGCCATGGAGCATTTTGATGACAAGGGCAGGCGAACATTTTGATTTCATTGGTAATGGAGCATTGTGATGACATGGGAAGGGAACATTGTGATGACAGGTGTAATGGAACATTTTGATTACAGGGGACATGGAGCATTTTGATGACATGGGCAGGGAACATTGTGATGACAGTTGTCATGGAGCATTGTGATGACAATTGTCCTGTAACGTTGTGCTGACAGGGATCATGGAACTTTGTGATGAGACGGGCATTGGAGCATCGTGATGACAAGTGTACTGGAGCCTTCTGAGGAAAGGTGTCATGGGTCATTGTGATTACAGCGATCATGGAACATTGTGATGACAGTGGTCATGGAGCATTGTAATGACAGGGGCCATGGAGCAATGTGATGACATGGCTCATGTGGTATTGTGATGAGAGTGGTCATGGAGCATTGTGATGAAAGGGGTCATGGAGCACTGTGATTTCAGGGGCCATGTATAATTGTGATGACAAAGGCCATGGAGCATTGTGATGACAGTTGTCATGGAGCATTGTGTTGAAAGGGGCATGGAGCATTGTGACGACAATAGTCATGGATTATTGTGATGACTGCTATCATGGAGCATTGTTATGAAAAAGGTCATGGGGCAGTGTAATGACAAGTATCATGGAGCATGTGATGAAAGGAGTCATGGAGCATTGTGATGAAAGGGGTCATGGACCACTACGATGACATGGGTAATGGAGCATTGTGATGACAGGGATAATGGAACATTGTGATGACAAGAGCTATGGAGCATTGTGATGACTGGGATCATGGGGCATGTTGATGAGTGTGGTCATGGAGCATTGTGATGACAAAGACCACGGAGCAATGTGATGACAGGTGTCATGGAGCATTGTAATAGCAGGGGTGAAGGGGCATTGTGATGACAGGGGCATGGAGCATTGTGATGACAGAAGTCATACAATATTGTGATGACAAGGGCCATGCAGCATTGTCATGAAAGGTCTTATCTGGCATTGTGATGAGAGTGGTCATGGAGTATTGTGATAAAAGTTGTCCTGAAGCACTGTTATTACAGGGGCCATGTAGAATTTTGATGACAAAGGCCATGGAGCATTGTGATGACAGGCATCATGGAGCAATTTGATGAAAGTGGTCGTGGAGCATTGTGATGAAATGCATCATGGAACATTGTGAAGACAAGTGTCCTGGAGCATTGTGATGACAAGTGCCATGGCCAAATCTGATGCCAGGTTTCATGGAGCATTGTGATGACAGTGGTCATCAATCATTACGATGAAAGGTATCACGGAGCACTGTGATGACAGGGGCCATGGAGCATGTGATGACATGGGCATGGAGCATTATGATGAGAAGAGATGTGGAGCGTTGCGATGACAAGGGTATGGGGCATTGTGATTACAGGGGCCAGGGATCATTGAGATGAGAAGGGCAGGGAACATTGTGATGACAGCGGTCATGGATCATTGTGATGAATTCTGCCATGGAACATTGTGCTGACAGGGGCCATAGAGCATTGTAATGACAGGTGTCATGTGGCATTGTGATGACAGTGCTCATAGAGCATTGTGATGAAAAGGATCATGGAGCAAGGTGACTACAGGGGCCATGGAGCATTGTGAATACATAGGCCATGGAGCATTGTGATGACAGGGGTCAAGGAGCATTGTGATGACATGGGCATGGGGCATTATGATGACAAGAGTTCTGGAGCATTGTGATGATAAGGGTATGGAGCATTGTGATTACAGGGGACCAGGAGCATTGTGATTACATGGGCAGTGAATATTGTGATGACAGGTGTCATGGAGCACCGTGACGACAAGTGTCATCGAACATTATGATGACAGGGATCATGGAGCATTGTGATGACAAGTGCCATGGCGAATAGTGATGACAGATGTTATGGGGCATTGTGATGACAGTGGTCATCTAGAATTGTGATGAAAGGTAACATGGAGCACTGTGATAACAGGGGCCATGGAGCATTGCGATGACAAAGGCCATGGAGCATTGTGAGGACAAGTGTCATGGAGCATTGTGATGAAGCGGGCATGGAACATAATGATGCCAAGAGTTCTGGAGCATTGTGGTGATAAGGGCATGGAGCATTGTGATTATAGGGGTCATGAAGCATTGTGATGACAACTGTCATGGAACATTGTGATGACAGGGTTCATGGAGCATTGTGATTAAAGGGGCCATGGAGCATTTTGATGACAAGGGCAGGCGAACATTTTGATTTCATTGGTAATGGAGCATTGTGATGACATGGGAAGGGAACATTGTGATGACAGGTGTAATGGAACATTTTGATTACAGGGGACATGGAGCATTTTGATGACATGGGCAGGGAACATTGTGATGACAGTTGTCATGGAGCATTGTGATGACAATTGTCCTGTAACGTTGTGCTGACAGGGATCATGGAACTTTGTGATGAGACGGGCATTGGAGCATCGTGATGACAAGTGTACTGGAGCCTTCTGAGGAAAGGTGTCATGGGTCATTGTGATTACAGCGATCATGGAACATTGTGATGACAGTGGTCATGGAGCATTGTAATGACAGGGGCCATGGAGCAATGTGATGACATGGCTCATGTGGTATTGTGATGACAGTGGTCATGGAGCATTGTGATGAAAGGGGTCATGGAGCACTGTGATTACAGGGGCCATGTATAATTGTGATGACAAAGGCCATGGAGCATTGTGATGACAGTTGTCATGGAGCATTGTGTTGAAAGGGGCATGGAGCATTGTGACGACAATAGTCATGGATTATTGTGATGACTGCTATCATGGAGCATTGTTATGAAAAAGGTCATGGGGCAGTGTAATGACAAGTATCATGGAGCATGTGATGAAAGGAGTCATGGAGCATTGTGATGAAAGGGGTCATGGACCACTACGATGACATGGGTAATGGAGCATTGTGATGACAGGGATAATGGAACATTGTGATGACAAGAGCTATGGAGCATTGTGATGACTGGGATCATGGGGCATATTGATGACTGTGGTCATGGAGCATTGTGATGACAAAGACCACGGAGCAATGTGATGACAGGTGTCATGGAGCATTGTAATAGCAGGGGTGATGGGGCATTGTGATGACAGGGGCATGGAGCATTGTCATGACAGAAGTCATAGAATATTGTGATGACAAGGGCCATGCAGCATAGTCATGAAAGGTCTTATCTGGCATTGTGATGAGAGTGGTCATGGAGTATTGTGATAAAAGTTGTCCTGAAGCACTGTTATTACAGGGGCCATGTAGAATTTTGATGACAAAGGCCATGGAGCATTGTGATGACAGGCATCATGGAGCAATTTGATGAAAGTGGTCGTGGAGCATTGTGATGAAATGCATCATGGAACATTGTGAAGACAAGTGTCCTGGAGCATTGTGATGACAAGTGCCATGGCCAAATCTGATGCCAGGTTTCATGGAGCATTGTGATGACAGTGGTCATCTATCATTACGATGAAAGGTATCACGGAGCACTGTGATGACAGGGGCCATGGAGCATGTGATGACATGGGCATGGAGCATTATGATGAGAAGAGATGTGGAGCGTTGCGATGACAAGGGTATGGGGCATTGTGATTACAGGGGCCAGGGATCATTGAGATGAGAAGGGCAGGGAACATTGTGATGACAGCGGTCATGGATCATTGTGATGAATTCTGCCATGGAACCTTGTGCTGACAGGGGCCATAGAGCATTGTAATGACAGGTGTCATGTGGCATTGTGATGACAGTGCTCATAGAGCATTGTGATGAAAAGGATCATGGAGCAAGGTGACTACAGGGGCCATGGAGCATTGTGAATACATAGGCCATGGAGCATTGTGATGACAGGGGTCAAGGAGCATTGTGATGACATGGGCATGGGGCATTATGATGACAAGAGTTCTGGAGCATTGTGATGATAAGGGTATGGAGCATTGTGATTACAGGGGACCAGGAGCATTGTGATTACATGGGCAGTGAATATTGTGATGACAGGGGTCATGGAGCACCGTGACGACAAGTGTCATCGAACATTATGATGACAGGGATCATGGAGCATTGTGATGACAAGTGCCATGGCGAATAGTGATGACAGGTGTCGTGGGGCATTGTGATGACAGTGGTCATCTAGAATTGTGATGAAAGGTAACATGGAGCACTGTGATAACAGGGGCCATGGAGCATTGCGATGACAAAGGCCATGGAGCATTGTGAGGACAAGTGTCATGGAGCATTGTGATGAGGCGGGCATGGAACATAATGATGCCAAGAGTTCTGGAGCATTGTGGTGACAAGGGCATGGAGCATTGTGATGACAAGGGCCATGGCCAATTCTCATGACAGGTGTCATCGGGCATTGTGATGACAGAGGTTATCAAGCATTGTGATGAAAGGTACCATGGACCACTGTGATAACAGGGGCCATGGAACATTGTGTTAACAAACGCCATGGAGCCTTTTGATGAAAAGTGTCATGGAGAATTGTGATGAGACGGGCATGGAGCATTATGATGACAAGAGTTCTGGAGCATTGCGTTGACAAGGGAATGGAGCATTGTGATTACAGGGACCATGGAGGATAGTGATGACATCTGTCATGGAACATTGTGCTGACAGGGGCCATGGAGCATTGTGATGACAGGTATAATGGGGCATGGTGATGACAGTGGTCATAGAGCATTGGGATGAAATGGATCATGGAGCAATGTGATTACAGGGACCATGTAGCATTGTGAATGCATAGGCTATGGAGCATTGTGATGACAGGAGTCAAGGAGCATTGTGATGTAAGTGGTCATGGATCATTGTGATGACAAATGTCCTGGACCATTGTGATGCCACGGGTCATGGAGCATTGTGATGCCACGGGTCATGGAGCATTGTGATGACATGTGTCTTGGGGCGTTGTGATGACAGTGGTCATCTAGAATTGTGATGAAAGGTATCATGGAGCACTGTGATGACGGGGGCCATGGAGTATTGTGATGACAAGGCCATGGAACATTGTGATGACAAGTATCATGGAGCTTTGTGATGACACGGGCATTCATCATTATGATGACAAGAGTTCTGGAGCATTGTGATGACAAGGGCATGGAGCATTGTGATTACAGGGGTCATGGAGCATTGTGATGACAACTGTCATGGAACATTGTGATGACAGGGTTCATGGAGCATTGTGATAAAAGGGGCCATGGAACATTTTGATGAAAAGGGCAGGCGAACATTTTGATTACATTGGTAATGGAGCATTGTGATGACATGGGCAGGGAACATTGTGGTGACAGGTGTCATAGAGCATTGTGATGACAATTGTCCTGTAACGTTGTGTTGTCACGCATCATGGAGCATTGTGGTGAGACGGGCATTGGAGCATTCTGATGACAGGCGTAATGGAGCCTTCTGAGGAAAGGTGTCATGGGTCATTGTGATTACAGCGATCATGGAACATTGTGATGACAGTGGTCATGGAGCATTGTAATGACAGGGGCCATGGAGCAATGTGATGACAGGGCTCACGTGGCATTGTGATGACAGTGGTCATGGAGCATTGTGATGAAAGGGGTCATGGAGCACTGTGATTTCAGGGGCCATGTATAATTGTGATGACAAAGGCCATGGAGCATTGTGATGACAGTTGTCATGGAGCGTTGTGTTGAAAGGGGCATGGAGCATTGTGACGACAATGTTCATGGAGCATTGGGATGACTGGTATCATGGAGCATTGTTATGAAAAAGGTCATGGGGCAGTGTAATGACAAGTATCATGGAGCATGTGATGAAAGGAGTCATGCAGCATTGTGATGAAAGGGGTCATGGACCACTACGTTGACATGCGTAATGGAGCATTGTGATGACAGGGATAATGGAACATTGTGATGACAAGGGCTATGGAGCTTTGTGATGACAGGGGTCATGGGGCATGTTGATGACAGTGGTCATGGAGCATTGTGATGACAAAGACCACGGAGCAATGTGATGACAGGTGTCATGGAGCATTGTGATGAAAGGGGTCATGGATCACTACGATGACATGGGTAATGGAGCATTGTGATGATACAGGCATGGAGCATTGTGATGACATGGGCATGGAGCATTATGATGAGAAGTGATCTGGAGCATTGCGATGACAAGGGTATGAAGCACTGTGATTACAGGGGCCAGGGAGCATTGAGATGACAAGGGCAGGGAACATTGTGATGACAGCGGTCATGGATCATTGTGATGATATCTGCCATGGAACATTGTGCTGACAGGGGCCATAGAGATTTGTAATGACAGGTGTCATGTGGCATTGTGATGACAGTGCTCATAGAGCATTGTGATGAAAAGGATCATGGAGCAATGTGATTACAGGGGCCATGGAGCATTGTGCATACATAGGCCATGGAGCATTGTGATGACAGGGGTCAAGGAGCATTGTGATGACATGGGCATGGGGCATTATGATGACAAGAGTTCTGGAGCATTGTGATGACAAGGGCATGGAGCATTGTGATTACAGGGGTCATGGAGCATTGTGATGACAACTGTCATGGAACATTGTGATGACAGGGTTCATGGAGCATTGTGATTAAAGGGGCCATGAAGCATTTTGATGACAAGGGCAGGCAAACATTTTGATTTCATTGGTAATGGAGCATTGTGATGACATGGGAAGGGAACATTGTGATGACAGGTGTAATGGAACATTTTGATTACAGGGGACATGGAGCATTTTGATGACAAGGGCAGGGAACATTGTGATGACAGTTGTCATGGAGCATTGTGATGACAATTGTCCTGTAACGTTGTGCTGACAGGGATCATGGAACTTTGTGATGAGACGGGCATTGGAGCATCGTGATGACAAGTGTACTGGAGCCTTCTGAGGAAAGGTGTCATGGGTCATTGTGATTACAGCGATCATGGAACATTGTGATGACAGTGGTCATGGAGCATTGTAATGACAGGGGCCATGGAGCAATGTGATGACATGGCTCATGTGGTATTGTGATGACAGTGGTCATGGAGCATTGTGATGAAAGGGGTCATGGAGCACTGTGATTACAGGGGCCATGTATAATTGTGATGACAAAGGCCATGGAGCATTGTGATGACAGTTGTCATGGAGCATTGTGTTGAAAGGGGCATGGAGCATTGTGACGACAATAGTCATGGATTATTGTGATGACTGCTATCATGGAGCATTGTTATGAAAAAGGTCATGGGGCAGTGTAATGACAAGTATCATGGAGCATGTGATGAAAGGAGTCATGGAGCATTGTGATGAAAGGGGTCATGGACCACTACGATGACATGGGTAATGGAGCATTGTGATGACAGGGATAATGGAACATTGTGATGACAAGAGCTATGGAGCATTGTGATGCCTGGGATCATGGGGCATGTTGATGAGTGTGGTCATGGAGCATTGTGATGACAAAGACCACGGAGCAATGTGATGACAGGTGTCATGGAGCATTGTAATAGCAGGGGTGAAGGGGCATTGTGATGACAGGGGCATGGAGCATTGTGATGACAGAAGTCATAGAATATTGTGATGACAAGGGCCATGCAGCATTGTCATGAAAGGTCTTATCTGGCATTGTGATGAGAGTGGTCATGGAGTATTGTGATAAAAGTTGTCCTGAAGCACTGTTATTACAGGGGCCATGTAGAATTTTGATGACAAAGGCCATGGAGCATTGTGATGACAGGCATCATGGAGCAATTTGATGAAAGTGGTCGTGGAGCATTGTGATGAAATGCATCATGGAACATTGTGAAGACAAGTGTCCTGGAGCATTGTGATGACAAGTGCCATGGCCAAATCTGATGCCAGGTTTCATGGAGCATTGTGATGACAGTGGTCATCTATCATTACGATGAAAGGTATCACGGAGCACTGTGATGACAGGGGCCATGGAGCATGTGATGACATGGGCATGGAGCATTATGATGAGAAGAGATGTGGAGCGTTGCGATGACAAGGGTATGGGGCATTGTGATTACAGGGGCCAGGGATCATTGAGATGAGAAGGGCAGGGAACATTGTGATGACAGCGGTCATGGATCATTGTGATGAATTCTGCCATGGAACCTTGTGCTGACAGGGGCCATAGAGCATTGTAATGACAGGTGTCATGTGGCATTGTGATGACAGTGCTCATAGAGCATTGTGATGAAAAGGATCATGGAGCAAGGTGACTACAGGGGCCATGGAGCATTGTGAATACATAGGCCATGGAGCATTGTGATGACAGGGGTCAAGGAGCATTGTGATGACATGGGCATGGGGCATTATGATGACAAGAGTTCTGGAGCATTGTGATGATAAGGGTATGGAGCATTGTGATTACAGGGGACCAGGAGCATTGTGATTACATGGGCAGTGAATATTGTGATGACAGGGGTCATGGAGCACCGTGACGACAAGTGTCATCGAACATTATGATGACAGGGATCATGGAGCATTGTGATGACAAGTGCCATGGCGAATAGTGATGACAGGTGTCGTGGGGCATTGTGATGACAGTGGTCATCTAGAATTGTGATGAAAGGTAACATGGAGCACTGTGATAACAGGGGCCATGGAGCATTGCGATGACAAAGGCCATGGAGCATTGTGAGGACAAGTGTCATGGAGCATTGTGATGAGGCGGGCATGGAACATAATGATGCCAAGAGTTCTGGAGCATTGTGGTGACAAGGGCATGGAGCATTGTGATGACAAGGGCCATGGCCAATTCTCATGACAGGTGTCATCGGGCATTGTGATGACAGAGGTTATCAAGCATTGTGATGAAAGGTACCATGGACCACTGTGATAACAGGGGCCATGGAACATTGTGTTAACAAACGCCATGGAGCCTTTTGATGAAAAGTGTCATGGAGAATTGTGATGAGACGGGCATGGAGCATTATGATGACAAGAGTTCTGGAGCATTGCGTTGACAAGGGAATGGAGCATTGTGATTACAGGGACCATGGAGGATAGTGATGACATCTGTCATGGAACATTGTGCTGACAGGGGCCATGGAGCATTGTGATGACAGGTATAATGGGGCATGGTGATGACAGTGGTCATAGAGCATTGGGATGAAATGGATCATGGAGCAATGTGATTACAGGGACCATGTAGCATTGCGAATGCATAGGCTATGGAGCATTGTGATGACAGGAGTCAAGGAGCATTGTGATGTAAGTGGTCATGGATCATTGTGATGACAAATGTCCTGGACCATTGTGATGCCACGGGTCATGGAGCATTGTGATGCCACGGGTCATGGAGCATTGTGATGACATGTGTCTTGGGGCGTTGTGATGACAGTGGTCATCTAGAATTGTGATGAAAGGTATCATGGAGCACTGTGATGACGGGGGCCATGGAGTATTGTGATGACAAGGCCATGGAACATTGTGATGACAAGTATCATGGAGCTTTGTGATGACACGGGCATTCATCATTATGATGACAAGAGTTCTGGAGCATTGTGATGACAAGGGCATGGAGCATTGTGATTACAGGGGTCATGGAGCATTGTGATGACAACTGTCATGGAACATTGTGATGACAGGGTTCATGGAGCATTGTGATAAAAGGGGCCATGGAACATTTTGATGAAAAGGGCAGTCGAACATTTTGATTACATTGGTAATGGAGCATTGTGATGACATGGGCAGGGAACATTGTGGTGACAGGTGTCATAGAGCATTGTGATGACAATTGTCCTGTAACGTTGTGTTGTCACGCATCATGGAGCATTGTGGTGAGACGGGCATTGGAGCATTCTGATGACAGGCGTAATGGAGCCTTCTGAGGAAAGGTGTCATGGGTCATTGTGATTACAGCGATCATGGAACATTGTGATGACAGTGGTCATGGAGCATTGTAATGACAGGGGCCATGGAGCAATGTGATGACAGGGCTCACGTGGCATTGTGATGACAGTGGTCATGGAGCATTGTGATGAAAGGGGTCATGGAGCACTGTGATTTCAGGGGCCATGTATAATTGTGATGACAAAGGCCATGGAGCATTGTGATGACAGTTGTCATGGAGCGTTGTGTTGAAAGGGGCATGGAGCATTGTGACGACAATGTTCATGGAGCATTGGGATGACTGGTATCATGGAGCATTGTTATGAAAAAGGTCATGGGGCAGTGTAATGACAAGTATCATGGAGCATGTGATGAAAGGAGTCATGCAGCATTGTGATGAAAGGGGTCATGGACCACTACGTTGACATGCGTAATGGAGCATTGTGATGACAGGGATAATGGAACATTGTGATGACAAGGGCTATGGAGCTTTGTGATGACTGGGGTCATGGGGCATGTTGATGAGTGTGGTCATGGAGCATTGTGATGACAAAGACCACGGAGCAATGTGATGACAGGTGTCATGGAGCATTGTGATGAAAGGGGTCATGGATCACTACGATGACATGGGTAATGGAGCATTGTGATGATACAGGCATGGAGCATTGTGATGACATGGGCATGGAGCATTATGATGAGAAGTGATCTGGAGCATTGCGATGACAAGGGTATGAAGCACTGTGATTACAGGGGCCAGGGAGCATTGAGATGACAAGGGCAGGGAACATTGTGATGACAGCGGTCATGGATCATTGTGATGATATCTGCCATGGAACATTGTGCTGACAGGGGCCATAGAGATTTGTAATGACAGGTGTCATGTGGCATTGTGATGACAGTGCTCATAGAGCATTGTGATGAAAAGGATCATGGAGCAATGTGATTACAGGGGCCATGGAGCATTGTGCATACATAGGCCATGGAGCATTGTGATGACAGGGGTCAAGGAGCATTGTGATGACATGGGCATGGGGCATTATGATGACAAGAGTTCTGGAGCATTGTGATGACAAGGGCATGGAGCATTGTGATTACAGGGGTCATGGAGCATTGTGATGACAACTGTCATGGAACATTGTGATGACAGGGTTCATGGAGCATTGTGATTAAAGGGGCCATGGAGCATTTTGATGACAAGGGCAGGCGAACATTTTGATTTCATTGGTAATGGAGCATTGTGATGACATGGGAAGGGAACATTGTGATGACAGGTGTAATGGAACATTTTGATTACAGGGGACATGGAGCATTTTGATGACATGGTCAGGGAACATTGTGATGACAGTTGTCATGGAGCATTGTGATGACAATTGTCCTGTAACGTTGTGCTGACAGGGATCATGGAACTTTGTGATGAGACGGGCATTGGAGCATCGTGATGACAAGTGTACTGGAGCCTTCTGAGGAAAGGTGTCATGGGTCATTGTGATTACAGCGATCATGGAACATTGTGATGACAGTGGTCATGGAGCATTGTAATGACAGGGGCCATGGAGCAATGTGATGACATGGCTCATGTGGTATTGTGATGACAGTGGTCATGGAGCATTGTGATGAAAGGGGTCATGGAGCACTGTGATTACAGGGGCCATGTATAATTGTGATGACAAAGGCCATGGAGCATTGTGATGACAGTTGTCATGGAGCATTGTGTTGAAAGGGGCATGGAGCATTGTGACGACAATAGTCATGGATTATTGTGATGACTGCTATCATGGAGCATTGTTATGAAAAAGGTCATGGGGCAGTGTAATGACAAGTATCATGGAGCATGTGATGAAAGGAGTCATGGAGCATTGTGATGAAAGGGGTCATGGACCACTACGATGACATGGGTAATGGAGCATTGTGATGACAGGGATAATGGAACATTGTGATGACAAGAGCTATGGAGCATTGTGATGACTGGGATCATGGGGCATATTGATGACTGTGGTCATGGAGCATTGTGATGACAAAGACCACGGAGCAATGTGATGACAGGTGTCATGGAGCATTGTAATAGCAGGGGTGATGGGGCATTGTGATGACAGGGGCATGGAACATTGTGATGACAGAAGTCATAGAATATTGTGATGACAAGGGCCATGCAGCATTGTCATGAAAGGTCTTATCTGGCATTGTGATGAGAGTGGTCATGGAGTATTGTGATAAAAGTTGTCCTGAAGCACTGTTATTACAGGGGCCATGTAGAATTTTGATGACAAAGGCCATGGAGCATTGTGATGACAGGCATCATGGAGCAATTTGATGAAAGTGGTCGTGGAGCATTGTGATGAAATGCATCATGGAACATTGTGAAGACAAGTGTCCTGGAGCATTGTGATGACAAGTGCCATGGCCAAATCTGATGCCAGGTTTCATGGAGCATTGTGATGACAGTGGTCATCTATCATTACGATGAAAGGTATCACGGAGCACTGTGATGACAGGGGCCATGGAGCATGTGATGACATGGGCATGGAGCATTATGATGAGAAGAGATGTGGAGCGTTGCGATGACAAGGGTATGTTGCATTGTGATTACAGGGGCCAGGGATCATTGAGATGAGAAGGGCAGGGAACATTGTGATGACAGCGGTCATGGATCATTGCGATGAATTCTGCCATGGAACCTTGTGCTGACAGGGGCCATAGAGCATTGTAATGACAGGTGTCATGTGGCATTGTGATGACAGTGCTCATAGAGCATTGTGATGAAAAGGATCATGGAGCAAGGTGACTACAGGGGCCATGGAGCATTGTGAATACATAGGCCATGGAGCATTGTGATGACAGGGGTCAAGGAGCATTGTGATGACATGGGCATGGGGCATTATGATGACAAGAGTTCTGGAGCATTGTGATGATAAGGGTATGGAGCATTGTGATTACAGGGGACCAGGAGCATTGTGATTACATGGGCAGTGAATATTGTGATGACAGGGGTCATGGAGCACCGTGACGACAAGTGTCATCGAACATTATGATGACAGGGATCATGGAGCATTGTGATGACAAGTGCCATGGCGAATAGTGATGACAGGTGTCATGGGGCATTGTGATGACAGTGGTCATCTAGAATTGTGATGAAAGGTAACATGGAGCACTGTGATAACAGGGGCCATGGAGCATTGCGATGACAAAGGCCATGGAGCATTGTGAGGACAAGTGTCATGGAGCATTGTGATGAGGCGGGCATGGAACATAATGATGCCAAGAGTTCTGGAGCATTGTGGTGACAAGGGCATGGAGCATTGTGATGACAAGGGCCATGGCCAATTCTCATGACAGGTGTCATCGGGCATTGTGATGACAGAGGTTATCAAGCATTGTGATGAAAGGTACCATGGACCACTGTGATAACAGGGGCCATGGAACATTGTGTTAACAAACGCCATGGAGCCTTTTGATGAAAAGTGTCATGGAGAATTGTGATGAGACGGGCATGGAGCATTATGATGACAAGAGTTCTGGAGCATTGCGTTGACAAGGGAATGGAGCATTGTGATTACAGGGACCATGGAGGATAGTGATGACATCTGTCATGGAACATTGTGCTGACAGGGGCCATGGAGCATTGTGATGACAGGTATAATGGGGCATGGTGATGACAGTGGTCATAGAGCATTGGGATGAAATGGATCATGGAGCAATGTGATTACAGGGACCATGTAGCATTGCGAATGCATAGGCTATGGAGCATTGTGATGACAGGAGTCAAGGAGCATTGTGATGTAAGTGGTCATGGATCATTGTGATGACAAATGTCCTGGACCATTGTGATGCCACGGGTCATGGAGCATTGTGATGACATGTGTCTTGGGGCGTTGTGATGACAGTGGTCATCTAGAATTGTGATGAAAGGTATCATGGAGCACTGTGATGACGGGGGCCATGGAGTATTGTGATGACAAGGCCATGGAACATTGTGATGACAAGTATCATGGAGCTTTGTGATGACACGGGCATTCATCATTATGATGACAAGAGTTCTGGAGCATTGTGATGACAAGGGCATGGAGCATTGTGATTACAGGGGTCATGGAGCATTGTGATGACAACTGTCATGGAACATTGTGATGACAGGGTTCATGGAGCATTGTGATAAAAGGGGCCATGGAACATTTTGATGAAAAGGGCAGGCGAACATTTTGATTACATTGGTAATGGAGCATTGTGATGACATGGGCAGGGAACATTGTGGTGACAGGTGTCATAGAGCATTGTGATGACAATTGTCCTGTAACGTTGTGTTGTCACGCATCATGGAGCATTGTGGTGAGACGGGCATTGGAGCATTCTGATGACAGGCGTAATGGAGCCTTCTGAGGAAAGGTGTCATGGGTCATTGTGATTACAGCGATCATGGAACATTGTGATGACAGTGGTCATGGAGCATTGTAATGACAGGGGCCATGGAGCAATGTGATGACAGGGCTCACGTGGCATTGTGATGACAGTGGTCATGGAGCATTGTGATGAAAGGGGTCATGGAGCACTGTGATTTCAGGGGCCATGTATAATTGTGATGACAAAGGCCATGGAGCATTGTGATGACAGTTGTCATGGAGCGTTGTGTTGAAAGGGGCATGGAGCATTGTGATGACAATGTTCATGGAGCATTGTGATGACTGGTATCATGGAGCATTGTTATGAAAAAGGTCATGGGGCAGTGTAATGACAAGTATCATGGAGCATGTGATGAAAGGAGTCATGCAGCATTGTGATGAAAGGGGTCATGGACCACTACGTTGACATGCGTAATGGAGCATTGTGATGACAGGGATAATGGAACATTGTGATGACAAGGGCTATGGAGCTTTGTGATGACTGGGGTCATGGGGCATGTTGATGACAGTGGTCATGGAGCATTGTGATGACAAAGACCACGGAGCAATGTGATGACAGGTGTCATGGAGCATTGTGATGAAAGGGGTCATGGATCACTACGATGACATGGGTAATGGAGCATTGTGATGATACAGGCATGGAGCATTGTGATGACATGGGCATGGAGCATTATGATGAGAAGTGATCTGGAGCATTGCGATGACAAGGGTATGAAGCACTGTGATTACAGGGGCCAGGGAGCATTGAGATGACAAGGGCAGGGAACATTGTGATGACAGCGGTCATGGATCATTGTGATGATATCTGCCATGGAACATTGTGCTGACAGGGGCCATAGAGATTTGTAATGACAGGTGTCATGTGGCATTGTGATGACAGTGCTCATAGAGCATTGTGATGAAAAGGATCATGGAGCAATGTGATTACAGGGGCCATGGAGCATTGTGAATACATAGGCCATGGAGCATTGTGATGACAGGGGTCAAGGAGCATTGTGATGACATGGGCATGGGGCATTATGATGACAAGAGTTCTGGAGCATTGTGGTGACAAGGGCATGGAGCATTGTGATTACAGGGTTCATGGAGCATTGTGATGACAACTGTCATGGAACATTGTGATGACAGGGTTCATGGAGCATTGTGATTAAAGGGGCCATGGAGCATTTTGATGACAAGGGCAGGCGAACATTTTGATTTCATTGGTAATGGAGCATTGTGATGACATGGGAAGGGAACATTGTGATGACAGGTGTAATGGAACATTTTGATTACAGGGGACATGGAGCATTTTGATGACATGGGCAGGGAACATTGTGATGACAGTTGTCATGGAGCATTGTGATGACAATTGTCCTGTAACGTTGTGCTGACAGGGATCATGGAACTTTGTGATGAGACGGGCATTGGAGCATCGTGATGACAAGTGTACTGGAGCCTTCTGAGGAAAGGTGTCATGGGTCATTGTGATTACAGCGATCATGGAACATTGTGATGACAGTGGTCATGGAGCATTGTAATGACAGGGGCCATGGAGCAATGTGATGACATGGCTCATGTGGTATTGTGATGACAGTGGTCATGGAGCATTGTGATGAAAGGGGTCATGGAGCACTGTGATTACAGGGGCCATGTATAATTGTGATGACAAAGGCCATGGAGCATTGTGATGACAGTTGTCATGGAGCATTGTGTTGAAAGGGGCATGGAGCATTGTGACGACAATAGTCATGGATTATTGTGATGACTGCTATCATGGAGCATTGTTATGAAAAAGGTCATGGGGCAGTGTAATGACAAGTATCATGGAGCATGTGATGAAAGGAGTCATGGAGCATTGTGATGAAAGGGGTCATGGACCACTACGATGACATGGGTAATGGAGCATTGTGATGACAGGGATAATGGAACATTGTGATGACAAGAGCTATGGAGCATTGTGATGACTGGGATCATGGGGCATATTGATGAGTGTGGTCATGGAGCATTGTGATGACAAAGACCACGGAGCAATGTGATGACAGGTGTCATGGAGCATTGTAATAGCAGGGGTGATGGGGCATTGTGATGACAGGGGCATGGAACATTGTGATGACAGAAGTCATAGAATATTGTGATGACAAGGGCCATGCAGCATTGTCATGAAAGGTCTTATCTGGCATTGTGATGAGAGTGGTCATGGAGTATTGTGATAAAAGTTGTCCTGAAGCACTGTTATTACAGGGGCCATGTAGAATTTTGATGACAAAGGCCATGGAGCATTGTGATGACAGGCATCATGGAGCAATTTGATGAAAGTGGTCGTGGAGCATTGTGATGAAATGCATCATGGAACATTGTGAAGACAAGTGTCCTGGAGCATTGTGATGACAAGTGCCATGGCCAAATCTGATGCCAGGTTTCATGGAGCATTGTGATGACAGTGGTCATCTATCATTACGATGAAAGGTATCACGGAGCACTGTGATGACAGGGGCCATGGAGCATGTGATGACATGGGCATGGAGCATTATGATGAGAAGAGATGTGGAGCGTTGCGATGACAAGGGTATGGGGCATTGTGATTACAGGGGCCAGGGATCATTGAGATGAGAAGGGCAGGGAACATTGTGATGACAGCGGTCATGGATCATTGCGATGAATTCTGCCATGGAACCTTGTGCTGACAGGGGCCATAGAGCATTGTAATGACAGGTGTCATGTGGCATTGTGATGACAGTGCTCATAGAGCATTGTGATGAAAAGGATCATGGAGCAAGGTGACTACAGGGGCCATGGAGCATTGTGAATACATAGGCCATGGAGCATTGTGATGACAGGGGTCAAGGAGCATTGTGATGACATGGGCATGGGGCATTATGATGACAAGAGTTCTGGAGCATTGTGATGATAAGGGTATGGAGCATTGTGATTACAGGGGACCAGGAGCATTGTGATTACATGGGCAGTGAATATTGTGATGACAGGGGTCATGGAGCACCGTGACGACAAGTGTCATCGAACATTATGATGACAGGGATCATGGAGCATTGTGATGACAAGTGCCATGGCGAATAGTGATGACAGGTGTCATGGGGCATTGTGATGACAGTGGTCATCTAGAATTGTGATGAAAGGTAACATGGAGCACTGTGATAACAGGGGCCATGGAGCATTGCGATGACAAAGGCCATGGAGCATTGTGAGGACAAGTGTCATGGAGCATTGTGATGAGGCGGGCATGGAACATAATGATGCCAAGAGTTCTGGAGCATTGTGGTGACAAGGGCATGGAGCATTGTGATGACAAGGGCCATGGCCAATTCTCATGACAGGTGTCATCGGGCATTGTGATGACAGAGGTTATCAAGCATTGTGATGAAAGGTACCATGGACCACTGTGATAACAGGGGCCATGGAACATTGTGTTAACAAACGCCATGGAGCCTTTTGATGAAAAGTGTCATGGAGAATTGTGATGAGACGGGCATGGAGCATTATGATGACAAGAGTTCTGGAGCATTGCGTTGACAAGGGAATGGAGCATTGTGATTACAGGGACCATGGAGGATAGTGATGACATCTGTCATGGAACATTGTGCTGACAGGGGCCATGGAGCATTGTGATGACAGGTATAATGGGGCATGGTGATGACAGTGGTCATAGAGCATTGGGATGAAATGGATCATGGAGCAATGTGATTACAGGGACCATGTAGCATTGCGAATGCATAGGCTATGGAGCATTGTGATGACAGGAGTCAAGGAGCATTGTGATGTAAGTGGTCATGGATCATTGTGATGACAAATGTCCTGGACCATTGTGATGCCACGGGTCATGGAGCATTGTGATGCCACGGGTCATGGAGCATTGTGATGACATGTGTCTTGGGGCGTTGTGATGACAGTGGTCATCTAGAATTGTGATGAAAGGTATCATGGAGCACTGTGATGACGGGGGCCATGGAGTATTGTGATGACAAGGCCATGGAACATTGTGATGACAAGTATCATGGAGCTTTGTGATGACACGGGCATTCATCATTATGATGACAAGAGTTCTGGAGCATTGTGATGACAAGGGCATGGAGCATTGTGATTACAGGGGTCATGGAGCATTGTGATGACAACTGTCATGGAACATTGTGATGACAGGGTTCATGGAGCATTGTGATAAAAGGGGCCATGGAACATTTTGATGAAAAGGGCAGGCGAACATTTTGATTACATTGGTAATGGAGCATTGTGATGACATGGGCAGGGAACATTGTGGTGACAGGTGTCATAGAGCATTGTGATGACAATTGTCCTGTAACGTTGTGCTGTCACGCATCATGGAGCATTGTGGTGAGACGGGCATTGGAGCATTCTGATGACAGGCGTAATGGAGCCTTCTGAGGAAAGGTGTCATGGGTCATTGTGATTACAGCGATCATGGAACATTGTGATGACAGTGGTCATGGAGCATTGTAATGAAAGGGGTCATGGAGCACTGTGATTTCAGGGGCCATGTATAATTGTGATTACAAAGGCCATGGAGCATTGTGATGACAGTTGTCATGGAGCATTGTGTTGAAAGGGGCATGGAGCATTGTGACGACAATGTTCATGGAGCATTGTGATGACTGGTATCATGGAGCATTGTTATGAAAAAGGTCATGGGGCAGTGTAATGACAAGTATCATGGAGCATGTGATGAAAGGAGTCATGCAGCATTGTGATCAAAGGGGTCATGGACCACTACGTTGACATGCGTAATGGAGCATTGTGATGACAGGGATAATGGAACATTGTGATGACAAGGGCTATGGAGCTTTGTGATGACTGGGGTCATGGGGCATGTTGATGACAGTGGTCATGGAGCATTGTGATGACAAAGACCACGGAGCAATGTGATGACAGGTGTCATGGAGCATTGTGATGAAAGGGGTCATGGATCACTACGATGACATGGGTAATGGAGCATTGTGATGATACAGGCATGGAGCATTGTGATGACATGGGCATGGAGCATTATGATGAGAAGTGATCTGGAGCATTGCGATGACAAGGGTATGAAGCACTGTGATTACAGGGGCCAGGGAGCATTGAGATGACAAGGGCAGGGAACATTGTGATGACAGTGGTCATGGATCATTGTGATGATATCTGCCATGGAACATTGTGCTGACAGGGGCCATAGAGATTTGTAATGACAGGTGTCATGTGGCATTGTGATGACAGTGCTCATAGAGCATTGTGATGAAAAGGATCATGGAGCAATGTGATTACAGGGGCCATGGAGCATTGTGAATACATAGGCCATGGAGCATTGTGATGACAGGGGTCAAGGAGCATTGTGATGACATGGGCATGGGGCATTATGATGACAAGAGTTCTGGAGCATTGTGGTGACAAGGGCATGGAGCATTGTGATTACAGGGGTCATGAAGCATTGTGATGACAACTGTCATGGAACATTGTGATGACAGGGTTCATGGAGCATTGTGATTAAAGGGGCCATGGAGCATTTTGATGACAAGGGCAGGCGAACATTTTGATTTCATTGGTAATGGAGCATTGTGATGACATGGGAAGGGAACATTGTGATGACAGGTGTAATGGAACATTTTGATTACAGGGGACATGGAGCATTTTGATGACATGGGCAGGGAACATTGTGATGACAGTTGTCATGGAGCATTGTGATGACAATTGTCCTGTAACGTTGTGCTGACAGGGATCATGGAACTTTGTGATGAGACGGGCATTGGAGCATCGTGATGACAAGTGTACTGGAGCCTTCTGAGGAAAGGTGTCATGGGTCATTGTGATTACAGCGATCATGGAACATTGTGATGACAGTGGTCATGGAGCATTGTAATGACAGGGGCCATGGAGCAATGTGATGACATGGCTCATGTGGTATTGTGATGACAGTGGTCATGGAGCATTGTGATGAAAGGGGTCATGGAGCACTGTGATTACAGGGGCCATGTATAATTGTGATGACAAAGGCCATGGAGCATTGTGATGACAGTTGTCATGGAGCATTGTGTTGAAAGGGGCATGGAGCATTGTGACGACAATAGTCATGGATTATTGTGATGACTGCTATCATGGAGCATTGTTATGAAAAAGGTCATGGGGCAGTGTAATGACAAGTATCATGGAGCATGTGATGAAAGGAGTCATGGAGCATTGTGATGAAAGGGGTCATGGACCACTACGATGACATGGGTAATGGAGCATTGTGATGACAGGGATAATGGAACATTGTGATGACAAGAGCTATGGAGCATTGTGATGACTGGGATCATGGGGCATATTGATGACTGTGGTCATGGAGCATTGTGATGACAAAGACCACGGAGCAATGTGATGACAGGTGTCATGGAGCATTGTAATAGCAGGGGTGATGGGGCATTGTGATGACAGGGGCATGGAGCATTGTCATGACAGAAGTCATAGAATATTGTGATGACAAGGGCCATGCAGCATTGTCATGAAAGGTCTTATCTGGCATTGTGATGAGAGTGGTCATGGAGTATTGTGATAAAAGTTGTCCTGAAGCACTGTTATTACAGGGGCCATGTAGAATTTTGATGACAAAGGCCATGGAGCATTGTGATGACAGGCATCATGGAGCAATTTGATGAAAGTGGTCGTGGAGCATTGTGATGAAATGCATCATGGAACATTGTGAAGACAAGTGTCCTGGAGCATTGTGATGACAAGTGCCATGGCCAAATCTGATGCCAGGTTTCATGGAGCATTGTGATGACAGTGGTCATCTATCATTACGATGAAAGGTATCACGGAGCACTGTGATGACAGGGGCCATGGAGCATGTGATGACATGGGCATGGAGCATTATGATGAGAAGAGATGTGGAGCGTTGCGATGACAAGGGTATGGGGCATTGTGATTACAGGGGCCAGGGATCATTGAGATGAGAAGGGCAGGGAACATTGTGATGACAGCGGTCATGGATCATTGTGATGAATTCTGCCATGGAACCTTGTGCTGACAGGGGCCATAGAGCATTGTAATGACAGGTGTCATGTGGCATTGTGATGACAGTGCTCATAGAGCATTGTGATGAAAAGGATCATGGAGCAAGGTGACTACAGGGGCCATGGAGCATTGTGAATACATAGGCCATGGAGCATTGTGATGACAGGGGTCAAGGAGCATTGTGATGACATGGGCATGGGGCATTATGATGACAAGAGTTCTGGAGCATTGTGATGATAAGGGTATGGAGCATTGTGATTACAGGGGACCAGGAGCATTGTGATTACATGGGCAGTGAATATTGTGATGACAGGGGTCATGGAGCACCGTGATGACAAGTGTCATCGAACATTATGATGACAGGGATCATGGAGCATTGTGATGACAAGTGCCATGGCGAATAGTGATGACAGGTGTCGTGGGGCATTGTGATGACAGTGGTCATCTAGAATTGTGATGAAAGGTAACATGGAGCACTGTGATAACAGGGGCCATGGAGCATTGCGATGACAAAGGCCATGGAGCATTGTGAGGACAAGTGTCATGGAGCATTGTGATGAGGCGGGCATGGAACATAATGATGCCAAGAGTTCTGGAGCATTGTGGTGACAAGGGCATGGAGCATTGTGATGACAAGGGCCATGGCCAATTCTCATGACAGGTGTCATCGGGCATTGTGATGACAGAGGTTATCAAGCATTGTGATGAAAGGTACCATGGACCACTGTGATAACAGGGGCCATGGAACATTGTGTTAACAAACGCCATGGAGCCTTTTGATGAAAAGTGTCATGGAGAATTGTGATGAGACGGGCATGGAGCATTATGATGACAAGAGTTCTGGAGCATTGCGTTGACAAGGGAATGGAGCATTGTGATTACAGGGACCATGGAGGATAGTGATGACATCTGTCATGGAACATTGTGCTGACAGGGGCCATGGAGCATTGTGATGACAGGTATAATGGGGCATGGTGATGACAGTGGTCATAGAGCATTGGGATGAAATGGATCATGGAGCAATGTGATTACAGGGACCATGTAGCATTGCGAATGCATAGGCTATGGAGCATTGTGATGACAGGAGTCAAGGAGCATTGTGATGTAAGTGGTCATGGATCATTGTGATGACAAATGTCCTGGACCATTGTGATGCCACGGGTCATGGAGCATTGTGATGCCACGGGTCATGGAGCATTGTGATGACATGTGTCTTGGGGCGTTGTGATGACAGTGGTCATCTAGAATTGTGATGAAAGGTATCATGGAGCACTGTGATGACGGGGGCCATGGAGTATTGTGATGACAAGGCCATGGAACATTGTGATGACAAGTATCATGGAGCTTTGTGATGACACGGGCATTCATCATTATGATGACAAGAGTTCTGGAGCATTGTGATGACAAGGGCATGGAGCATTGTGATTACAGGGGTCATGGAGCATTGTGATGACAACTGTCATGGAACATTGTGATGACAGGGTTCATGGAGCATTGTGATAAAAGGGGCCATGGAACATTTTGATGAAAAGGGCAGGCGAACATTTTGATTACATTGGTAATGGAGCATTGTGATGACATGGGCAGGGAACATTGTGGTGACAGGTGTCATAGAGCATTGTGATGACAATTGTCCTGTAACGTTGTGTTGTCACGCATCATGGAGCATTGTGGTGAGACGGGCATTGGAGCATTCTGATGACAGGCGTAATGGAGCCTTCTGAGGAAAGGTGTCATGGGTCATTGTGATTACAGCGATCATGGAACATTGTGATGACAGTGGTCATGGAGCATTGTAATGACAGGGGCCATGGAGCAATGTGATGACAGGGCTCACGTGGCATTGTGATGACAGTGGTCATGGAGCATTGTGATGAAAGGGGTCATGGAGCACTGTGATTTCAGGGGCCATGTATAATTGTGATGACAAAGGCCATGGAGCATTGTGATGACAGTTGTCATGGAGCGTTGTGTTGAAAGGGGCATGGAGCATTGTGACGACAATGTTCATGGAGCATTGGGATGACTGGTATCATGGAGCATTGTTATGAAAAAGGTCATGGGGCAGTGTAATGACAAGTATCATGGAGCATGTGATGAAAGGAGTCATGCAGCATTGTGATGAAAGGGGTCATGGACCACTACGTTGACATGCGTAATGGAGCATTGTGATGACAGGGATAATGGAACATTGTGATGACAAGGGCTATGGAGCTTTGTGATGACAGGGGTCATGGGGCATGTTGATGACAGTGGTCATGGAGCATTGTGATGACAAAGACCACGGAGCAATGTGATGACAGGTGTCATGGAGCATTGTGATGAAAGGGGTCATGGATCACTACGATGACATGGGTAATGGAGCATTGTGATGATACAGGCATGGAGCATTGTGATGACATGGGCATGGAGCATTATGATGAGAAGTGATCTGGAGCATTGCGATGACAAGGGTATGAAGCACTGTGATTACAGGGGCCAGGGAGCATTGAGATGACAAGGGCAGGGAACATTGTGATGACAGCGGTCATGGATCATTGTGATGATATCTGCCATGGAACATTGTGCTGACAGGGGCCATAGAGATTTGTAATGACAGGTGTCATGTGGCATTGTGATGACAGTGCTCATAGAGCATTGTGATGAAAAGGATCATGGAGCAATGTGATTACAGGGGCCATGGAGCATTGTGCATACATAGGCCATGGAGCATTGTGATGACAGGGGTCAAGGAGCATTGTGATGACATGGGCATGGGGCATTATGATGACAAGAGTTCTGGAGCATTGTGATGACAAGGGCATGGAGCATTGTGATTACAGGGGTCATGGAGCATTGTGATGACAACTGTCATGGAACATTGTGATGACAGGGTTCATGGAGCATTGTGATTAAAGGGGCCATGAAGCATTTTGATGACAAGGGCAGGCAAACATTTTGATTTCATTGGTAATGGAGCATTGTGATGACATGGGAAGGGAACATTGTGATGACAGTTGTCATGGAGCATTGTGATGACAATTGTCCTGTAACGTTGTGCTGACAGGGATCATGGAACTTTGTGATGAGACGGGCATTGGAGCATCGTGATGACAAGTGTACTGGAGCCTTCTGAGGAAAGGTGTCATGGGTCATTGTGATTACAGCGATCATGGAACATTGTGATGACAGTGGTCATGGAGCATTGTAATGACAGGGGCCATGGAGCAATGTGATGACATGGCTCATGTGGTATTGTGATGACAGTGGTCATGGAGCATTGTGATGAAAGGGGTCATGGAGCACTGTGATTACAGGGGCCATGTATAATTGTGATGACAAAGGCCATGGAGCATTGTGATGACAGTTGTCATGGAGCATTGTGTTGAAAGGGGCATGGAGCATTGTGACGACAATAGTCATGGATTATTGTGATGACTGCTATCATGGAGCATTGTTATGAAAAAGGTCATGGGGCAGTGTAATGACAAGTATCATGGAGCATGTGATGAAAGGAGTCATGGAGCATTGTGATGAAAGGGGTCATGGACCACTACGATGACATGGGTAATGGAGCATTGTGATGACAGGGATAATGGAACATTGTGATGACAAGAGCTATGGAGCATTGTGATGCCTGGGATCATGGGGCATGTTGATGAGTGTGGTCATGGAGCATTGTGATGACAAAGACCACGGAGCAATGTGATGACAGGTGTCATGGAGCATTGTAATAGCAGGGGTGAAGGGGCATTGTGATGACAGGGGCATGGAGCATTGTGATGACAGAAGTCATAGAATATTGTGATGACAAGGGCCATGCAGCATTGTCATGAAAGGTCTTATCTGGCATTGTGATGAGAGTGGTCATGGAGTATTGTGATAAAAGTTGTCCTGAAGCACTGTTATTACAGGGGCCATGTAGAATTTTGATGACAAAGGCCATGGAGCATTGTGATGACAGGCATCATGGAGCAATTTGATGAAAGTGGTCGTGGAGCATTGTGATGAAATGCATCATGGAACATTGTGAAGACAAGTGTCCTGGAGCATTGTGATGACAAGTGCCATGGCCAAATCTGATGCCAGGTTTCATGGAGCATTGTGATGACAGTGGTCATCTATCATTACGATGAAAGGTATCACGGAGCACTGTGATGACAGGGGCCATGGAGCATGTGATGACATGGGCATGGAGCATTATGATGAGAAGAGATGTGGAGCGTTGCGATGACAAGGGTATGGGGCATTGTGATTACAGGGGCCAGGGATCATTGAGATGAGAAGGGCAGGGAACATTGTGATGACAGCGGTCATGGATCATTGTGATGAATTCTGCCATGGAACCTTGTGCTGACAGGGGCCATAGAGCATTGTAATGACAGGTGTCATGTGGCATTGTGATGACAGTGCTCATAGAGCATTGTGATGAAAAGGATCATGGAGCAAGGTGACTACAGGGGCCATGGAGCATTGTGAATACATAGGCCATGGAGCATTGTGATGACAGGGGTCAAGGAGCATTGTGATGACATGGGCATGGGGCATTATGATGACAAGAGTTCTGGAGCATTGTGATGATAAGGGTATGGAGCATTGTGATTACAGGGGACCAGGAGCATTGTGATTACATGGGCAGTGAATATTGTGATGACAGGGGTCATGGAGCACCGTGACGACAAGTGTCATCGAACATTATGATGACAGGGATCATGGAGCATTGTGATGACAAGTGCCATGGCGAATAGTGATGACAGGTGTCGTGGGGCATTGTGATGACAGTGGTCATCTAGAATTGTGATGAAAGGTAACATGGAGCACTGTGATAACAGGGGCCATGGAGCATTGCGATGACAAAGGCCATGGAGCATTGTGAGGACAAGTGTCATGGAGCATTGTGATGAGGCGGGCATGGAACATAATGATGCCAAGAGTTCTGGAGCATTGTGGTGACAAGGGCATGGAGCATTGTGATGACAAGGGCCATGGCCAATTCTCATGACAGGTGTCATCGGGCATTGTGATGACAGAGGTTATCAAGCATTGTGATGAAAGGTACCATGGACCACTGTGATAACAGGGGCCATGGAACATTGTGTTAACAAACGCCATGGAGCCTTTTGATGAAAAGTGTCATGGAGAATTGTGATGAGACGGGCATGGAGCATTATGATGACAAGAGTTCTGGAGCATTGCGTTGACAAGGGAATGGAGCATTGTGATTACAGGGACCATGGAGGATAGTGATGACATCTGTCATGGAACATTGTGCTGACAGGGGCCATGGAGCATTGTGATGACAGGTATAATGGGGCATGGTGATGACAGTGGTCATAGAGCATTGGGATGAAATGGATCATGGAGCAATGTGATTACAGGGACCATGTAGCATTGCGAATGCATAGGCTATGGAGCATTGTGATGACAGGAGTCAAGGAGCATTGTGATGTAAGTGGTCATGGATCATTGTGATGACAAATGTCCTGGACCATTGTGATGCCACGGGTCATGGAGCATTGTGATGACATGTGTCTTGGGGCGTTGTGATGACAGTGGTCATCTAGAATTGTGATGAAAGGTATCATGGAGCACTGTGATGACGGGGGCCATGGAGTATTGTGATGACAAGGCCATGGAACATTGTGATGACAAGTATCATGGAGCTTTGTGATGACACGGGCATTCATCATTATGATGACAAGAGTTCTGGAGCATTGTGATGACAAGGGCATGGAGCATTGTGATTACAGGGGTCATGGAGCATTGTGATGACAACTGTCATGGAACATTGTGATGACAGGGTTCATGGAGCATTGTGATAAAAGGGGCCATGGAACATTTTGATGAAAAGGGCAGGCGAACATTTTGATTACATTGGTAATGGAGCATTGTGATGACATGGGCAGGGAACATTGTGGTGACAGGTGTCATAGAGCATTGTGATGACAATTGTCCTGTAACGTTGTGTTGTCACGCATCATGGAGCATTGTGGTGAGACGGGCATTGGAGCATTCTGATGACAGGCGTAATGGAGCCTTCTGAGGAAAGGTGTCATGGGTCATTGTGATTACAGCGATCATGGAACATTGTGATGACAGTGGTCATGGAGCATTGTAATGACAGGGGCCATGGAGCAATGTGATGACAGGGCTCACGTGGCATTGTGATGACAGTGGTCATGGAGCATTGTGATGAAAGGGGTCATGGAGCACTGTGATTTCAGGGGCCATGTATAATTGTGATGACAAAGGCCATGGAGCATTGTGATGACAGTTGTCATGGAGCGTTGTGTTGAAAGGGGCATGGAGCATTGTGACGACAATGTTCATGGAGCATTGTGATGACTGGTATCATGGAGCATTGTTATGAAAAAGGTCATGGGGCAGTGTAATGACAAGTATCATGGAGCATGTGATGAAAGGAGTCATGCAGCATTGTGATGAAAGGGGTCATGGACCACTACGTTGACATGCGTAATGGAGCATTGTGATGACAGGGATAATGGAACATTGTGATGACAAGGGCTATGGAGCTTTGTGATGACTGGGGTCATGGGGCATGTTGATGAGTGTGGTCATGGAGCATTGTGATGACAAAGACCACGGAGCAATGTGATGACAGGTGTCATGGAGCATTGTGATGAAAGGGGTCATGGATCACTACGATGACATGGGTAATGGAGCATTGTGATGATACAGGCATGGAGCATTGTGATGACATGGGCATGGAGCATTATGATGAGAAGTGATCTGGAGCATTGCGATGACAAGGGTATGAAGCACTGTGATTACAGGGGCCAGGGAGCATTGAGATGACAAGGGCAGGGAACATTGTGATGACAGCGGTCATGGATCATTGTGATGATATCTGCCATGGAACATTGTGCTGACAGGGGCCATAGAGATTTGTAATGACAGGTGTCATGTGGCATTGTGATGACAGTGCTCATAGAGCATTGTGATGAAAAGGATCATGGAGCAATGTGATTACAGGGGCCATGGAGCATTGTGCATACATAGGCCATGGAGCATTGTGATGACAGGGGTCAAGGAGCATTGTGATGACATGGGCATGGGGCATTATGATGACAAGAGTTCTGGAGCATTGTGATGACAAGGGCATGGAGCATTGTGATTACAGGGGTCATGGAGCATTGTGATGACAACTGTCATGGAACATTGTGATGACAGGGTTCATGGAGCATTGTGATTAAAGGGGCCATGGAGCATTTTGATGACAAGGGCAGGCGAACATTTTGATTTCATTGGTAATGGAGCATTGTGATGACATGGGAAGGGAACATTGTGATGACAGGTGTAATGGAACATTTTGATTACAGGGGACATGGAGCATTTTGATGACATGGTCAGGGAACATTGTGATGACAGTTGTCATGGAGCATTGTGATGACAATTGTCCTGTAACGTTGTGCTGACAGGGATCATGGAACTTTGTGATGAGACGGGCATTGGAGCATCGTGATGACAAGTGTACTGGAGCCTTCTGAGGAAAGGTGTCATGGGTCATTGTGATTACAGCGATCATGGAACATTGTGATGACAGTGGTCATGGAGCATTGTAATGACAGGGGCCATGGAGCAATGTGATGACATGGCTCATGTGGTATTGTGATGACAGTGGTCATGGAGCATTGTGATGAAAGGGGTCATGGAGCACTGTGATTACAGGGGCCATGTATAATTGTGATGACAAAGGCCATGGAGCATTGTGATGACAGTTGTCATGGAGCATTGTGTTGAAAGGGGCATGGAGCATTGTGACGACAATAGTCATGGATTATTGTGATGACTGCTATCATGGAGCATTGTTATGAAAAAGGTCATGGGGCAGTGTAATGACAAGTATCATGGAGCATGTGATGAAAGGAGTCATGGAGCATTGTGATGAAAGGGGTCATGGACCACTACGATGACATGGGTAATGGAGCATTGTGATGACAGGGATAATGGAACATTGTGATGACAAGAGCTATGGAGCATTGTGATGACTGGGATCATGGGGCATATTGATGACTGTGGTCATGGAGCATTGTGATGACAAAGACCACGGAGCAATGTGATGACAGGTGTCATGGAGCATTGTAATAGCAGGGGTGATGGGGCATTGTGATGACAGGGGCATGGAACATTGTGATGACAGAAGTCATAGAATATTGTGATGACAAGGGCCATGCAGCATTGTCATGAAAGGTCTTATCTGGCATTGTGATGAGAGTGGTCATGGAGTATTGTGATAAAAGTTGTCCTGAAGCACTGTTATTACAGGGGCCATGTAGAATTTTGATGACAAAGGCCATGGAGCATTGTGATGACAGGCATCATGGAGCAATTTGATGAAAGTGGTCGTGGAGCATTGTGATGAAATGCATCATGGAACATTGTGAAGACAAGTGTCCTGGAGCATTGTGATGACAAGTGCCATGGCCAAATCTGATGCCAGGTTTCATGGAGCATTGTGATGACAGTGGTCATCTATCATTACGATGAAAGGTATCACGGAGCACTGTGATGACAGGGGCCATGGAGCATGTGATGACATGGGCATGGAGCATTATGATGAGAAGAGATGTGGAGCGTTGCGATGACAAGGGTATGGGGCATTGTGATTACAGGGGCCAGGGATCATTGAGATGAGAAGGGCAGGGAACATTGTGATGACAGCGGTCATGGATCATTGCGATGAATTCTGCCATGGAACCTTGTGCTGACAGGGGCCATAGAGCATTGTAATGACAGGTGTCATGTGGCATTGTGATGACAGTGCTCATAGAGCATTGTGATGAAAAGGATCATGGAGCAAGGTGACTACAGGGGCCATGGAGCATTGTGAATACATAGGCCATGGAGCATTGTGATGACAGGGGTCAAGGAGCATTGTGATGACATGGGCATGGGGCATTATGATGACAAGAGTTCTGGAGCATTGTGATGATAAGGGTATGGAGCATTGTGATTACAGGGGACCAGGAGCATTGTGATTACATGGGCAGTGAATATTGTGATGACAGGGGTCATGGAGCACCGTGACGACAAGTGTCATCGAACATTATGATGACAGGGATCATGGAGCATTGTGATGACAAGTGCCATGGCGAATAGTGATGACAGGTGTCATGGGGCATTGTGATGACAGTGGTCATCTAGAATTGTGATGAAAGGTAACATGGAGCACTGTGATAACAGGGGCCATGGAGCATTGCGATGACAAAGGCCATGGAGCATTGTGAGGACAAGTGTCATGGAGCATTGTGATGAGGCGGGCATGGAACATAATGATGCCAAGAGTTCTGGAGCATTGTGGTGACAAGGGCATGGAGCATTGTGATGACAAGGGCCATGGCCAATTCTCATGACAGGTGTCATCGGGCATTGTGATGACAGAGGTTATCAAGCATTGTGATGAAAGGTACCATGGACCACTGTGATAACAGGGGCCATGGAACATTGTGTTAACAAACGCCATGGAGCCTTTTGATGAAAAGTGTCATGGAGAATTGTGATGAGACGGGCATGGAGCATTATGATGACAAGAGTTCTGGAGCATTGCGTTGACAAGGGAATGGAGCATTGTGATTACAGGGACCATGGAGGATAGTGATGACATCTGTCATGGAACATTGTGCTGACAGGGGCCATGGAGCATTGTGATGACAGGTATAATGGGGCATGGTGATGACAGTGGTCATAGAGCATTGGGATGAAATGGATCATGGAGCAATGTGATTACAGGGACCATGTAGCATTGCGAATGCATAGGCTATGGAGCATTGTGATGACAGGAGTCAAGGAGCATTGTGATGTAAGTGGTCATGGATCATTGTGATGACAAATGTCCTGGACCATTGTGATGCCACGGGTCATGGAGCATTGTGATGACATGTGTCTTGGGGCGTTGTGATGACAGTGGTCATCTAGAATTGTGATGAAAGGTATCATGGAGCACTGTGATGACGGGGGCCATGGAGTATTGTGATGACAAGGCCATGGAACATTGTGATGACAAGTATCATGGAGCTTTGTGATGACACGGGCATTCATCATTATGATGACAAGAGTTCTGGAGCATTGTGATGACAAGGGCATGGAGCATTGTGATTACAGGGGTCATGGAGCATTGTGATGACAACTGTCATGGAACATTGTGATGACAGGGTTCATGGAGCATTGTGATAAAAGGGGCCATGGAACATTTTGATGAAAAGGGCAGGCGAACATTTTGATTACATTGGTAATGGAGCATTGTGATGACATGGGCAGGGAACATTGTGGTGACAGGTGTCATAGAGCATTGTGATGACAATTGTCCTGTAACGTTGTGTTGTCACGCATCATGGAGCATTGTGGTGAGACGGGCATTGGAGCATTCTGATGACAGGCGTAATGGAGCCTTCTGAGGAAAGGTGTCATGGGTCATTGTGATTACAGCGATCATGGAACATTGTGATGACAGTGGTCATGGAGCATTGTAATGACAGGGGCCATGGAGCAATGTGATGACAGGGCTCACGTGGCATTGTGATGACAGTGGTCATGGAGCATTGTGATGAAAGGGGTCATGGAGCACTGTGATTTCAGGGGCCATGTATAATTGTGATGACAAAGGCCATGGAGCATTGTGATGACAGTTGTCATGGAGCGTTGTGTTGAAAGGGGCATGGAGCATTGTGACGACAATGTTCATGGAGCATTGTGATGACTGGTATCATGGAGCATTGTTATGAAAAAGGTCATGGGGCAGTGTAATGACAAGTATCATGGAGCATGTGATGAAAGGAGTCATGCAGCATTGTGATGAAAGGGGTCATGGACCACTACGTTGACATGCGTAATGGAGCATTGTGATGACAGGGATAATGGAACATTGTGATGACAAGGGCTATGGAGCTTTGTGATGACTGGGGTCATGGGGCATGTTGATGACAGTGGTCATGGAGCATTGTGATGACAAAGACCACGGAGCAATGTGATGACAGGTGTCATGGAGCATTGTGATGAAAGGGGTCATGGATCACTACGATGACATGGGTAATGGAGCATTGTGATGATACAGGCATGGAGCATTGTGATGACATGGGCATGGAGCATTATGATGAGAAGTGATCTGGAGCATTGCGATGACAAGGGTATGAAGCACTGTGATTACAGGGGCCAGGGAGCATTGAGATGACAAGGGCAGGGAACATTGTGATGACAGCGGTCATGGATCATTGTGATGATATCTGCCATGGAACATTGTGCTGACAGGGGCCATAGAGATTTGTAATGACAGGTGTCATGTGGCATTGTGATGACAGTGCTCATAGAGCATTGTGATGAAAAGGATCATGGAGCAATGTGATTACAGGGGCCATGGAGCATTGTGAATACATAGGCCATGGAGCATTGTGATGACAGGGGTCAAGGAGCATTGTGATGACATGGGCATGGGACATTATGATGACAAGAGTTCTGGAGCATTGTGGTGACAAGGGCATGGAGCATTGTGATTACAGGGTTCATGGAGCATTGTGATGACAACTGTCATGGAACATTGTGATGACAGGGTTCATGGAGCATTGTGATTAAAGGGGCCATGGAGCATTTTGATGACAAGGGCAGGCGAACATTTTGATTTCATTGGTAATGGAGCATTGTGATGACATGGGAAGGGAACATTGTGATGACAGGTGTAATGGAACATTTTGATTACAGGGGACATGGAGCATTTTGATGACATGGGCAGGGAACATTGTGATGACAGTTGTCATGGAGCATTGTGATGACAATTGTCCTGTAACGTTGTGCTGACAGGGATCATGGAACTTTGTGATGAGACGGGCATTGGAGCATCGTGATGACAAGTGTACTGGAGCCTTCTGAGGAAAGGTGTCATGGGTCATTGTGATTACAGCGATCATGGAACATTGTGATGACAGTGGTCATGGAGCATTGTAATGACAGGGGCCATGGAGCAATGTGATGACATGGCTCATGTGGTATTGTGATGACAGTGGTCATGGAGCATTGTGATGAAAGGGGTCATGGAGCACTGTGATTACAGGGGCCATGTATAATTGTGATGACAAAGGCCATGGAGCATTGTGATGACAGTTGTCATGGAGCATTGTGTTGAAAGGGGCATGGAGCATTGTGACGACAATAGTCATGGATTATTGTGATGACTGCTATCATGGAGCATTGTTATGAAAAAGGTCATGGGGCAGTGTAATGACAAGTATCATGGAGCATGTGATGAAAGGAGTCATGGAGCATTGTGATGAAAGGGGTCATGGACCACTACGATGACATGGGTAATGGAACATTGTGATGACAGGGATAATGGAACATTGTGATGACAAGAGCTATGGAGCATTGTGATGACTGGGATCATGGGGCATGTAGATGAGTGTGGTCATGGAGCATTGTGATGACAAAGACCACGGAGCAATGTGATGACAGGTGTCATGGAGCATTGTAATAGCAGGGGTGAAGGGGCATTGTGATGACAGGGGCATGGAGCATTGTGATGACAGAAGTCATAGAATATTGTGATGACAAGGGCCATGCAGCATTGTCATGAAAGGTCTTATCTGGCATTGTGATGAGAGTGGTCATGGAGTATTGTGATAAAAGTTGTCCTGAAGCACTGTTATTACAGGGGCCATGTAGAATTTTGATGACAAAGGCCATGGAGCATTGTGATGACAGGCATCATGGAGCAATTTGATGAAAGTGGTCGTGGAGCATTGTGATGAAATGCATCATGGAACATTGTGAAGACAAGTGTCCTGGAGCATTGTGATGACAAGTGCCATGGCCAAATCTGATGCCAGGTTTCATGGAGCATTGTGATGACAGTGGTCATCTATCATTACGATGAAAGGTATCACGGAGCACTGTGATGACAGGGGCCATGGAGCATGTGATGACATGGGCATGGAGCATTATGATGAGAAGAGATGTGGAGCGTTGCGATGACAAGGGTATGGGGCATTGTGATTACAGGGGCCAGGGATCATTGAGATGAGAAGGGCAGGGAACATTGTGATGACAGCGGTCATGGATCATTGCGATGAATTCTGCCATGGAACCTTGTGCTGACAGGGGCCATAGAGCATTGTAATGACAGGTGTCATGTGGCATTGTGATGACAGTGCTCATAGAGCATTGTGATGAAAAGGATCATGGAGCAAGGTGACTACAGGGGCCATGGAGCATTGTGAATACATAGGCCATGGAGCATTGTGATGACAGGGGTCAAGGAGCATTGTGATGACATGGGCATGGGGCATTATGATGACAAGAGTTCTGGAGCATTGTGATGATAAGGGTATGGAGCATTGTGATTACAGGGGACCAGGAGCATTGTGATTACATGGGCAGTGAATATTGTGATGACAGGGGTCATGGAGCACCGTGACGACAAGTGTCATCGAACATTATGATGACAGGGATCATGGAGCATTGTGATGACAAGTGCCATGGCGAATAGTGATGACAGGTGTCATGGGGCATTGTGATGACAGTGGTCATCTAGAATTGTGATGAAAGGTAACATGGAGCACTGTGATAACAGGGGCCATGGAGCATTGCGATGACAAAGGCCATGGAGCATTGTGAGGACAAGTGTCATGGAGCATTGTGATGAGGCGGGCATGGAACATAATGATGCCAAGAGTTCTGGAGCATTGTGGTGACAAGGGCATGGAGCATTGTGATGACAAGGGCCATGGCCAATTCTCATGACAGGTGTCATCGGGCATTGTGATGACAGAGGTTATCAAGCATTGTGATGAAAGGTACCATGGACCACTGTGATAACAGGGGCCATGGAACATTGTGTTAACAAACGCCATGGAGCCTTTTGATGAAAAGTGTCATGGAGAATTGTGATGAGACGGGCATGGAGCATTATGATGACAAGAGTTCTGGAGCATTGCGTTGACAAGGGAATGGAGCATTGTGATTACAGGGACCATGGAGGATAGTGATGACATCTGTCATGGAACATTGTGCTGACAGGGGCCATGGAGCATTGTGATGACAGGTATAATGGGGCATGGTGATGACAGTGGTCATAGAGCATTGGGATGAAATGGATCATGGAGCAATGTGATTACAGGGACCATGTAGCATTGCGAATGCATAGGCTATGGAGCATTGTGATGACAGGAGTCAAGGAGCATTGTGATGTAAGTGGTCATGGATCATTGTGATGACAAATGTCCTGGACCATTGTGATGCCACGGGTCATGGAGCATTGTGATGACATGTGTCTTGGGGCGTTGTGATGACAGTGGTCATCTAGAATTGTGATGAAAGGTATCATGGAGCACTGTGATGACGGGGGCCATGGAGTATTGTGATGACAAGGCCATGGAACATTGTGATGACAAGTATCATGGAGCTTTGTGATGACACGGGCATTCATCATTATGATGACAAGAGTTCTGGAGCATTGTGATGACAAGGGCATGGAGCATTGTGATTACAGGGGTCATGGAGCATTGTGATGACAACTGTCATGGAACATTGTGATGACAGGGTTCATGGAGCATTGTGATAAAAGGGGCCATGGAACATTTTGATGAAAAGGGCAGGCGAACATTTTGATTACATTGGTAATGGAGCATTGTGATGACATGGGCAGGGAACATTGTGGTGACAGGTGTCATAGAGCATTGTGATGACAATTGTCCTGTAACGTTGTGTTGTCACGCATCATGGAGCATTGTGGTGAGACGGGCATTGGAGCATTCTGATGACAGGCGTAATGGAGCCTTCTGAGGAAAGGTGTCATGGGTCATTGTGATTACAGCGATCATGGAACATTGTGATGACAGTGGTCATGGAGCATTGTAATGACAGGGGCCATGGAGCAATGTGATGACAGGGCTCACGTGGCATTGTGATGACAGTGGTCATGGAGCATTGTGATGAAAGGGGTCATGGAGCACTGTGATTTCAGGGGCCATGTATAATTGTGATGACAAAGGCCATGGAGCATTGTGATGACAGTTGTCATGGAGCGTTGTGTTGAAAGGGGCATGGAGCATTGTGACGACAATGTTCATGGAGCATTGTGATGACTGGTATCATGGAGCATTGTTATGAAAAAGGTCATGGGGCAGTGTAATGACAAGTATCATGGAGCATGTGATGAAAGGAGTCATGCAGCATTGTGATGAAAGGGGTCATGGACCACTACGTTGACATGCGTAATGGAGCATTGTGATGACAGGGATAATGGAACATTGTGATGACAAGGGCTATGGAGCTTTGTGATGACTGGGGTCATGGGGCATGTTGATGACAGTGGTCATGGAGCATTGTGATGACAAAGACCACGGAGCAATGTGATGACAGGTGTCATGGAGCATTGTGATGAAAGGGGTCATGGATCACTACGATGACATGGGTAATGGAGCATTGTGATGATACAGGCATGGAGCATTGTGATGACATGGGCATGGAGCATTATGATGAGAAGTGATCTGGAGCATTGCGATGACAAGGGTATGAAGCACTGTGATTACAGGGGCCAGGGAGCATTGAGATGACAAGGGCAGGGAACATTGTGATGACAGCGGTCATGGATCATTGTGATGATATCTGCCATGGAACATTGTGCTGACAGGGGCCATAGAGATTTGTAATGACAGGTGTCATGTGGCATTGTGATGACAGTGCTCATAGAGCATTGTGATGAAAAGGATCATGGAGCAATGTGATTACAGGGGCCATGGAGCATTGTGAATACATAGGCCATGGAGCATTGTGATGACAGGGGTCAAGGAGCATTGTGATGACATGGGCATGGGACATTATGATGACAAGAGTTCTGGAGCATTGTGGTGACAAGGGCATGGAGCATTGTGATTACAGGGTTCATGGAGCATTGTGATGACAACTGTCATGGAACATTGTGATGACAGGGTTCATGGAGCATTGTGATTAAAGGGGCCATGGAGCATTTTGATGACAAGGGCAGGCGAACATTTTGATTTCATTGGTAATGGAGCATTGTGATGACATGGGAAGGGAACATTGTGATGACAGGTGTAATGGAACATTTTGATTACAGGGGACATGGAGCATTTTGATGACATGGGCAGGGAACATTGTGATGACAGTTGTCATGGAGCATTGTGATGACAATTGTCCTGTAACGTTGTGCTGACAGGGATCATGGAACTTTGTGATGAGACGGGCATTGGAGCATCGTGATGACAAGTGTACTGGAGCCTTCTGAGGAAAGGTGTCATGGGTCATTGTGATTACAGCGATCATGGAACATTGTGATGACAGTGGTCATGGAGCATTGTAATGACAGGGGCCATGGAGCAATGTGATGACATGGCTCATGTGGTATTGTGATGACAGTGGTCATGGAGCATTGTGATGAAAGGGGTCATGGAGCACTGTGATTACAGGGGCCATGTATAATTGTGATGACAAAGGCCATGGAGCATTGTGATGACAGTTGTCATGGAGCATTGTGTTGAAAGGGGCATGGAGCATTGTGACGACAATAGTCATGGATTATTGTGATGACTGCTATCATGGAGCATTGTTATGAAAAAGGTCATGGGGCAGTGTAATGACAAGTATCATGGAGCATGTGATGAAAGGAGTCATGGAGCATTGTGATGAAAGGGGTCATGGACCACTACGATGACATGGGTAATGGAACATTGTGATGACAGGGATAATGGAACATTGTGATGACAAGAGCTATGGAGCATTGTGATGACTGGGATCATGGGGCATGTAGATGAGTGTGGTCATGGAGCATTGTGATGACAAAGACCACGGAGCAATGTGATGACAGGTGTCATGGAGCATTGTAATAGCAGGGGTGATGGGGCATTGTGATGACAGGGGCATGGAGCATTGTGATGACAGAAGTCATAGAATATTGTGATGACAAGGGCCATGCAGCATTGTCATGAAAGGTCTTATCTGGCATTGTGATGAGAGTGGTCATGGAGTATTGTGATAAAAGTTGTCCTGAAGCACTGTTATTACAGGGGCCATGTAGAATTTTGATGACAAAGGCCATGGAGCATTGTGATGACAGGCATCATGGAGCAATTTGATGAAAGTGGTCGTGGAGCATTGTGATGAAATGCATCATGGAACATTGTGAAGACAAGTGTCCTGGAGCATTGTGATGACAAGTGCCATGGCCAAATCTGATGCCAGGTTTCATGGAGCATTGTGATGACAGTGGTCATCTATCATTATGATGAAAGGTATCACGGAGCACTGTGATGACAGGGGCCATGGAGCATGTGATGACATGGGCATGGAGCATTATGATGAGAAGAGATGTGGAGCGTTGCGATGACAAGGGTATGGGGCATTGTGATTACAGGGGCCAGGGATCATTGAGATGAGAAGGGCAGGGAACATTGTGATGACAGCGGTCATGGATCATTGTGATGAATTCTGCCATGGAACCTTGTGCTGACAGGGGCCATAGAGCATTGTAATGACAGGTGTCATGTGGCATTGTGATGACAGTGCTCATAGAGCATTGTGATGAAAAGGATCATGGAGCAAGGTGACTACAGGGGCCATGGAGCATTGTGAATACATAGGCCATGGAGCATTGTGATGACAGGGGTCAAGGAGCATTGTGATGACATGGGCATGGGGCATTATGATGACAAGAGTTCTGGAGCATTGTGATGATAAGGGTATGGAGCATTGTGATTACAGGGGACCAGGAGCATTGTGATTACATGGGCAGTGAATATTGTGATGACAGGGGTCATGGAGCACCGTGACGACAAGTGTCATCGAACATTATGATGACAGGGATCATGGAGCATTGTGATGACAAGTGCCATGGCGAATAGTGATGACAGGTGTCATGGGGCATTGTGATGACAGTGGTCATCTAGAATTGTGATGAAAGGTAACATGGAGCACTGTGATAACAGGGGCCATGGAGCATTGCGATGACAAAGGCCATGGAGCATTGTGAGGACAAGTGTCATGGAGCATTGTGATGAGGCGGGCATGGAACATAATGATGCCAAGAGTTCTGGAGCATTGTGGTGACAAGGGCATGGAGCATTGTGATGACAAGGGCCATGGCCAATTCTCATGACAGGTGTCATCGGGCATTGTGATGACAGAGGTTATCAAGCATTGTGATGAAAGGTACCATGGACCACTGTGATAACAGGGGCCATGGAACATTGTGTTAACAAACGCCATGGAGCCTTTTGATGAAAAGTGTCATGGAGAATTGTGATGAGACGGGCATGGAGCATTATGATGACAAGAGTTCTGGAGCATTGCGTTGACAAGGGAATGGAGCATTGTGATTACAGGGACCATGGAGGATAGTGATGACATCTGTCATGGAACATTGTGCTGACAGGGGCCATGGAGCATTGTGATGACAGGTATAATGGGGCATGGTGATGACAGTGGTCATAGAGCATTGGGATGAAATGGATCATGGAGCAATGTGATTACAGGGACCATGTAGCATTGCGAATGCATAGGCTATGGAGCATTGTGATGACAGGAGTCAAGGAGCATTGTGATGTAAGTGGTCATGGATCATTGTGATGACAAATGTCCTGGACCATTGTGATGCCACGGGTCATGGAGCATTGTGATGACATGTGTCTTGGGGCGTTGTGATGACAGTGGTCATCTAGAATTGTGATGAAAGGTATCATGGAGCACTGTGATGACGGGGGCCATGGAGTATTGTGATGACAAGGCCATGGAACATTGTGATGACAAGTATCATGGAGCTTTGTGATGACACGGGCATTCATCATTATGATGACAAGAGTTCTGGAGCATTGTGATGACAAGGGCATGGAGCATTGTGATTACAGGGGTCATGGAGCATTGTGATGACAACTGTCATGGAACATTGTGATGACAGGGTTCATGGAGCATTGTGATAAAAGGGGCCATGGAACATTTTGATGAAAAGGGCAGGCGAACATTTTGATTACATTGGTAATGGAGCATTGTGATGACATGGGCAGGGAACATTGTGGTGACAGGTGTCATAGAGCATTGTGATGACAATTGTCCTGTAACGTTGTGTTGTCACGCATCATGGAGCATTGTGGTGAGACGGGCATTGGAGCATTCTGATGACAGGCGTAATGGAGCCTTCTGAGGAAAGGTGTCATGGGTCATTGTGATTACAGCGATCATGGAACATTGTGATGACAGTGGTCATGGAGCATTGTAATGACAGGGGCCATGGAGCAATGTGATGACAGGGCTCACGTGGCATTGTGATGACAGTGGTCATGGAGCATTGTGATGAAAGGGGTCATGGAGCACTGTGATTTCAGGGGCCATGTATAATTGTGATGACAAAGGCCATGGAGCATTGTGATGACAGTTGTCATGGAGCGTTGTGTTGAAAGGGGCATGGAGCATTGTGATGACAATGTTCATGGAGCATTGTGATGACTGGTATCATGGAGCATTGTTATGAAAAAGGTCATGGGGCAGTGTAATGACAAGTATCATGGAGCATGTGATGAAAGGAGTCATGCAGCATTGTGATGAAAGGGGTCATGGACCACTACGTTGACATGCGTAATGGAGCATTGTGATGACAGGGATAATGGAACATTGTGATGACAAGGGCTATGGAGCTTTGTGATGACTGGGGTCATGGGGCATGTTGATGACAGTGGTCATGGAGCATTGTGATGACAAAGACCACGGAGCAATGTGATGACAGGTGTCATGGAGCATTGTGATGAAAGGGGTCATGGATCACTACGATGACATGGGTAATGGAGCATTGTGATGATACAGGCATGGAGCATTGTGATGACATGGGCATGGAGCATTATGATGAGAAGTGATCTGGAGCATTGCGATGACAAGGGTATGAAGCACTGTGATTACAGGGGCCAGGGAGCATTGAGATGACAAGGGCAGGGAACATTGTGATGACAGCGGTCATGGATCATTGTGATGATATCTGCCATGGAACATTGTGCTGACAGGGGCCATAGAGATTTGTAATGACAGGTGTCATGTGGCATTGTGATGACAGTGCTCATAGAGCATTGTGATGAAAAGGATCATGGAGCAATGTGATTACAGGGGCCATGGAGCATTGTGAATACATAGGCCATGGAGCATTGTGATGACAGGGGTCAAGGAGCATTGTGATGACATGGGCATGGGACATTATGATGACAAGAGTTCTGGAGCATTGTGGTGACAAGGGCATGGAGCATTGTGATTACAGGGTTCATGGAGCATTGTGATGACAACTGTCATGGAACATTGTGATGACAGGGTTCATGGAGCATTGTGATTAAAGGGGCCATGGAGCATTTTGATGACAAGGGCAGGCGAACATTTTGATTTCATTGGTAATGGAGCATTGTGATGACATGGGAAGGGAACATTGTGATGACAGGTGTAATGGAACATTTTGATTACAGGGGACATGGAGCATTTTGATGACATGGGCAGGGAACATTGTGATGACAGTTGTCATGGAGCATTGTGATGACAATTGTCCTGTAACGTTGTGCTGACAGGGATCATGGAACTTTGTGATGAGACGGGCATTGGAGCATCGTGATGACAAGTGTACTGGAGCCTTCTGAGGAAAGGTGTCATGGGTCATTGTGATTACAGCGATCATGGAACATTGTGATGACAGTGGTCATGGAGCATTGTAATGACAGGGGCCATGGAGCAATGTGATGACATGGCTCATGTGGTATTGTGATGACAGTGGTCATGGAGCATTGTGATGAAAGGGGTCATGGAGCACTGTGATTACAGGGGCCATGTATAATTGTGATGACAAAGGCCATGGAGCATTGTGATGACAGTTGTCATGGAGCATTGTGTTGAAAGGGGCATGGAGCATTGTGACGACAATAGTCATGGATTATTGTGATGACTGCTATCATGGAGCATTGTTATGAAAAAGGTCATGGGGCAGTGTAATGACAAGTATCATGGAGCATGTGATGAAAGGAGTCATGGAGCATTGTGATGAAAGGGGTCATGGACCACTACGATGACATGGGTAATGGAACATTGTGATGACAGGGATAATGGAACATTGTGATGACAAGAGCTATGGAGCATTGTGATGACTGGGATCATGGGGCATGTAGATGAGTGTGGTCATGGAGCATTGTGATGACAAAGACCACGGAGCAATGTGATGACAGGTGTCATGGAGCATTGTAATAGCAGGGGTGATGGGGCATTGTGATGACAGGGGCATGGAGCATTGTGATGACAGAAGTCATACAATATTGTGATGACAAGGGCCATGCAGCATTGTCATGAAAGGTCTTATCTGGCATTGTGATGAGAGTGGTCATGGAGTATTGTGATAAAAGTTGTCCTGAAGCACTGTTATTACAGGGGCCATGTAGAATTTTGATGACAAAGGCCATGGAGCATTGTGATGACAGGCATCATGGAGCAATTTGATGAAAGTGGTCGTGGAGCATTGTGATGAAATGCATCATGGAACATTGTGAAGACAAGTGTCCTGGAGCATTGTGATGACAAGTGCCATGGCCAAATCTGATGCCAGGTTTCATGGAGCATTGTGATGACAGTGGTCATCTATCATTACGATGAAAGGTATCACGGAGCACTGTGATGACAGGGGCCATGGAGCATGTGATGACATGGGCATGGAGCATTATGATGAGAAGAGATGTGGAGCGTTGCGATGACAAGGGTATGGGGCATTGTGATTACAGGGGCCAGGGATCATTGAGATGAGAAGGGCAGGGAACATTGTGATGACAGCGGTCATGGATCATTGTGATGAATTCTGCCATGGAACATTGTGCTGACAGGGGCCATAGAGCATTGTAATGACAGGTGTCATGTGGCATTGTGATGACAGTGCTCATAGAGCATTGTGATGAAAAGGATCATGGAGCAAGGTGACTACAGGGGCCATGGAGCATTGTGAATACATAGGCCATGGAGCATTGTGATGACAGGGGTCAAGGAGCATTGTGATGACATGGGCATGGGGCATTATGATGACAAGAGTTCTGGAGCATTGTGATGATAAGGGTATGGAGCATTGTGATTACAGGGGACCAGGAGCATTGTGATTACATGGGCAGTGAATATTGTGATGACAGGTGTCATGGAGCACCGTGACGACAAGTGTCATCGAACATTATGATGACAGGGATCATGGAGCATTGTGATGACAAGTGCCATGGCGAATAGTGATGACAGGTGTCATGGGGCATTGTGATGACAGTGGTCATCTAGAATTGTGATGAAAGGTAACATGGAGCACTGTGATAACAGGGGCCATGGAGCATTGCGATGACAAAGGCCATGGAGCATTGTGAGGACAAGTGTCATGGAGCATTGTGATGAGGCGGGCATGGAACATAATGATGCCAAGAGTTCTGGAGCATTGTGGTGACAAGGGCATGGAGCATTGTGATTACAGGGGTCATGGAGCATTGTGATGACAACTGTCATGGAACATTGTGATGACAGGGTTCATGGAGCATTGTGATTAAAGGGGCCATGGAGCATTTTGATGACAAGGGCAGGCGAACATTTTGATTTCATTGGTAATGGAGCATTGTGATGACATGGGAAGGGAACATTGTGATGACAGGTGTAATGGAACATTTTGATTACAGGGGACATGGAGCATTTTGATGACATGGGCAGGGAACATTGTGATGACAGTTGTCATGGAGCATTGTGATGACAATTGTCCTGTAACGTTGTGCTGACAGGGATCATGGAACTTTGTGATGAGACGGGCATTGGAGCATCGTGATGACAAGTGTACTGGAGCCTTCTGAGGAAAGGTGTCATGGGTCATTGTGATTACAGCGATCATGGAACATTGTGATGACAGTGGTCATGGAGCATTGTAATGACAGGGGCCATGGAGCAATGTGATGACATGGCTCATGTGGTATTGTGATGACAGTGGTCATGGAGCATTGTGATGAAAGGGGTCATGGAGCACTGTGATTACAGGGGCCATGTATAATTGTGATGACAAAGGCCATGGAGCATTGTGATGACAGTTGTCATGGAGCATTGTGTTGAAAGGGGCATGGAGCATTGTGACGACAATAGTCATGGATTATTGTGATGACTGCTATCATGGAGCATTGTTATGAAAAAGGTCATGGGGCAGTGTAATGACAAGTATCATGGAGCATGTGATGAAAGGAGTCATGGAGCATTGTGATGAAAGGGGTCATGGACCACTACGATGACATGGGTAATGGAGCATTGTGATGACAGGGATAATGGAACATTGTGATGACAAGAGCTATGGAGCATTGTGATGACTGGGATCATGGGGCATGTTGATGAGTGTGGTCATGGAGCATTGTGATGACAAAGACCACGGAGCAATGTGATGACAGGTGTCATGGAGCATTGTAATAGCAGGGGTGATGGGGCATTGTGATGACAGGGGCATGGAACATTGTGATGACAGAAGTCATAGAATATTGTGATGACAAGGGCCATGCAGCATTGTCATGAAAGGTCTTATCTGGCATTGTGATGAGAGTGGTCATGGAGTATTGTGATAAAAGTTGTCCTGAAGCACTGTTATTACAGGGGCCATGTAGAATTTTGATGACAAAGGCCATGGAGCATTGTGATGACAGGCATCATGGAGCAATTTGATGAAAGTGGTCGTGGAGCATTGTGATGAAATGCATCATGGAACATTGTGAAGACAAGTGTCCTGGAGCATTGTGATGACAAGTGCCATGGCCAAATCTGATGCCAGGTTTCATGGAGCATTGTGATGACAGTGGTCATCTATCATTACGATGAAAGGTATCACGGAGCACTGTGATGACAGGGGCCATGGAGCATGTGATGACATGGGCATGGAGCATTATGATGAGAAGAGATGTGGAGCGTTGGGATGACAAGGGTATGGGGCATTGTGATTACAGGGGCCAGGGATCATTGAGATGAGAAGGGCAGGGAACATTGTGATGACAGCGGTCATGGATCATTGTGATGAATTCTGCCATGGAACCTTGTGCTGACAGGGGCCATAGAGCATTGTAATGACAGGTGTCATGTGGCATTGTGATGACAGTGCTCATAGAGCATTGTGATGAAAAGGATCATGGAGCAAGGTGACTACAGGGGCCATGGAGCATTGTGAATACATAGGCCATGGAGCATTGTGATGACAGGGGTCAAGGAGCATTGTGATGACATGGGCATGGGGCATTATGATGACAAGAGTTCTGGAGCATTGTGATGATAAGGGTATGGAGCATTGTGATTACAGGGGACCAGGAGCATTGTGATTACATGGGCAGTGAATATTGTGATGACAGGGGTCATGGAGCACCGTGACGACAAGTGTCATCGAACATTATGATGACAGGGATCATGGAGCATTGTGATGACAAGTGCCATGGCGAATAGTGATGACAGGTGTCATGGGGCATTGTGATGACAGTGGTCATCTAGAATTGTGATGAAAGGTAACATGGAGCACTGTGATAACAGGGGCCATGGAGCATTGCGATGACAAAGGCCATGGAGCATTGTGAGGACAAGTGTCATGGAGCATTGTGATGAGGCGGGCATGGAACATAATGATGCCAAGAGTTCTGGAGCATTGTGGTGACAAGGGCATGGAGCATTGTGATGACAAGGGCCATGGCCAATTCTCATGACAGGTGTCATCGGGCATTGTGATGACAGAGGTTATCAAGCATTGTGATGAAAGGTACCATGGACCACTGTGATAACAGGGGCCATGGAACATTGTGTTAACAAACGCCATGGAGCCTTTTGATGAAAAGTGTCATGGAGAATTGTGATGAGACGGGCATGGAGCATTATGATGACAAGAGTTCTGGAGCATTGCATTGACAAGGGAATGGAGCATTGTGATTACAGGGACCATGGAGGATAGTGATGACATCTGTCATGGAACATTGTGCTGACAGGGGCCATGGAGCATTGTGATGACAGGTATAATGGGGCATGGTGATGACAGTGGTCATAGAGCATTGGGATGAAATGGATCATGGAGCAATGTGATTACAGGGACCATGTAGCATTGCGAATGCATAGGCTATGGAGCATTGTGATGACAGGAGTCAAGGAGCATTGTGATGTAAGTGGTCATGGATCATTGTGATGACAAATGTCCTGGACCATTGTGATGCCATGGGTCATGGAGCATTGTGATGCCACGGGTCATGGAGCATTGTGATGACATGTGTCTTGGGGCGTTGTGATGACAGTGGTCATCTAGAATTGTGATGAAAGGTATCATGGAGCACTGTGATGACGGGGGCCATGGAGTATTGTGATGACAAGGCCATGGAACATTGTGATGACAAGTATCATGGAGCTTTGTGATGACACGGGCATTCATCATTATGATGACAAGAGTTCTGGAGCATTGTGATGACAAGGGCATGGAGCATTGTGATTACAGGGGTCATGGAGCATTGTGATGACAACTGTCATGGAACATTGTGATGACAGGGTTCATGGAGCATTGTGATAAAAGGGGCCATGGAACATTTTGATGAAAAGGGCAGGCGAACATTTTGATTACATTGGTAATGGAGCATTGTGATGACATGGGCAGGGAACATTGTGGTGACAGGTGTCATAGAGCATTGTGATGACAATTGTCCTGTAACGTTGTGTTGTCACGCATCATGGAGCATTGTGGTGAGACGGGCATTGGAGCATTCTGATGACAGGCGTAATGGAGCCTTCTGAGGAAAGGTGTCATGGGTCATTGTGATTACAGCGATCATGGAACATTGTGATGACAGTGGTCATGGAGCATTGTAATGACAGGGGCCATGGAGCAATGTGATGACAGGGCTCACGTGGCATTGTGATGACAGTGGTCATGGAGCATTGTGATGAAAGGGGTCATGGAGCACTGTGATTTCAGGGGCCATGTATAATTGTGATGACAAAGGCCATGGAGCATTGTGATGACAGTTGTCATGGAGCGTTGTGTTGAAAGGGGCATGGAGCATTGTGACGACAATGTTCATGGAGCATTGTGATGACTGGTATCATGGAGCATTGTTATGAAAAAGGTCATGGGGCAGTGTAATGACAAGTATCATGGAGCATGTGATGAAAGGAGTCATGCAGCATTGTGATGAAAGGGGTCATGGACCACTACGTTGACATGCGTAATGGAGCATTGTGATGACAGGGATAATGGAACATTGTGATGACAAGGGCTATGGAGCTTTGTGATGACTGGGGTCATGGGGCATGTTGATGAGTGTGGTCATGGAGCATTGTGATGACAAAGACCACGGAGCAATGTGATGACAGGTGTCATGGAGCATTGTGATGAAAGGGGTCATGGATCACTACGATGACATGGGTAATGGAGCATTGTGATGATACAGGCATGGAGCATTGTGATGACATGGGCATGGAGCATTATGATGAGAAGTGATCTGGAGCATTGCGATGACAAGGGTATGAAGCACTGTGATTACAGGGGCCAGGGAGCATTGAGATGACAAGGGCAGGGAACATTGTGATGACAGCGGTCATGGATCATTGTGATGATATCTGCCATGGAACATTGTGCTGACAGGGGCCATAGAGATTTGTAATGACAGGTGTCATGTGGCATTGTGATGACAGTGCTCATAGAGCATTGTGATGAAAAGGATCATGGAGCAATGTGATTACAGGGGCCATGGAGCATTGTGCATACATAGGCCATGGAGCATTGTGATGACAGGGGTCAAGGAGCATTGTGATGACATGGGCATGGGGCATTATGATGACAAGAGTTCTGGAGCATTGTGATGACAAGGGCATGGAGCATTGTGATTACAGGGTTCATGGAGCATTGTGATGACAACTGTCATGGAACATTGTGATGACAGGGTTCATGGAGCATTGTGATTAAAGGGGCCATGGAGCATTTTGATGACAAGGGCAGGCGAACATTTTGATTTCATTGGTAATGGAGCATTGTGATGACATGGGAAGGGAACATTGTGATGACAGGTGTAATGGAACATTTTGATTACAGGGGACATGGAGCATTTTGATGACATGGTCAGGGAACATTGTGATGACAGTTGTCATGGAGCATTGTGATGACAATTGTCCTGTAACGTTGTGCTGACAGGGATCATGGAACTTTGTGATGAGACGGGCATTGGAGCATCGTGATGACAAGTGTACTGGAGCCTTCTGAGGAAAGGTGTCATGGGTCATTGTGATTACAGCGATCATGGAACATTGTGATGACAGTGGTCATGGAGCATTGTAATGACAGGGGCCATGGAGCAATGTGATGACATGGCTCATGTGGTATTGTGATGACAGTGGTCATGGAGCATTGTGATGAAAGGGGTCATGGAGCACTGTGATTACAGGGGCCATGTATAATTGTGATGACAAAGGCCATGGAGCATTGTGATGACAGTTGTCATGGAGCATTGTGTTGAAAGGGGCATGGAGCATTGTGACGACAATAGTCATGGATTATTGTGATGACTGCTATCATGGAGCATTGTTATGAAAAAGGTCATGGGGCAGTGTAATGACAAGTATCATGGAGCATGTGATGAAAGGAGTCATGGAGCATTGTGATGAAAGGGGTCATGGACCACTACGATGACATGGGTAATGGAGCATTGTGATGACAGGGATAATGGAACATTGTGATGACAAGAGCTATGGAGCATTGTGATGACTGGGATCATGGGGCATATTGATGACTGTGGTCATGGAGCATTGTGATGACAAAGACCACGGAGCAATGTGATGACAGGTGTCATGGAGCATTGTAATAGCAGGGGTGATGGGGCATTGTGATGACAGGGGCATGGAACATTGTGATGACAGAAGTCATAGAATATTGTGATGACAAGGGCCATGCAGCATTGTCATGAAAGGTCTTATCTGGCATTGTGATGAGAGTGGTCATGGAGTATTGTGATAAAAGTTGTCCTGAAGCACTGTTATTACAGGGGCCATGTAGAATTTTGATGACAAAGGCCATGGAGCATTGTGATGACAGGCATCATGGAGCAATTTGATGAAAGTGGTCGTGGAGCATTGTGATGAAATGCATCATGGAACATTGTGAAGACAAGTGTCCTGGAGCATTGTGATGACAAGTGCCATGGCCAAATCTGATGCCAGGTTTCATGGAGCATTGTGATGACAGTGGTCATCTATCATTACGATGAAAGGTATCACGGAGCACTGTGATGACAGGGGCCATGGAGCATGTGATGACATGGGCATGGAGCATTATGATGAGAAGAGATGTGGAGCGTTGCGATGACAAGGGTATGGGGCATTGTGATTACAGGGGCCAGGGATCATTGAGATGAGAAGGGCAGGGAACATTGTGATGACAGCGGTCATGGATCATTGCGATGAATTCTGCCATGGAACCTTGTGCTGACAGGGGCCATAGAGCATTGTAATGACAGGTGTCATGTGGCATTGTGATGACAGTGCTCATAGAGCATTGTGATGAAAAGGATCATGGAGCAAGGTGACTACAGGGGCCATGGAGCATTGTGAATACATAGGCCATGGAGCATTGTGATGACAGGGGTCAAGGAGCATTGTGATGACATGGGCATGGGGCATTATGATGACAAGAGTTCTGGAGCATTGTGATGATAAGGGTATGGAGCATTGTGATTACAGGGGACCAGGAGCATTGTGATTACATGGGCAGTGAATATTGTGATGACAGGGGTCATGGAGCACCGTGACGACAAGTGTCATCGAACATTATGATGACAGGGATCATGGAGCATTGTGATGACAAGTGCCATGGCGAATAGTGATGACAGGTGTCATGGGGCATTGTGATGACAGTGGTCATCTAGAATTGTGATGAAAGGTAACATGGAGCACTGTGATAACAGGGGCCATGGAGCATTGCGATGACAAAGGCCATGGAGCATTGTGAGGACAAGTGTCATGGAGCATTGTGATGAGGCGGGCATGGAACATAATGATGCCAAGAGTTCTGGAGCATTGTGGTGACAAGGGCATGGAGCATTGTGATGACAAGGGCCATGGCCAATTCTCATGACAGGTGTCATCGGGCATTGTGATGACAGAGGTTATCAAGCATTGTGATGAAAGGTACCATGGACCACTGTGATAACAGGGACCATGGAACATTGTGTTAACAAACGCCATGGAGCCTTTTGATGAAAAGTGTCATGGAGAATTGTGATGAGACGGGCATGGAGCATTATGATGACAAGAGTTCTGGAGCATTGCGTTGACAAGGGAATGGAGCATTGTGATTACAGGGACCATGGAGGATAGTGATGACATCTGTCATGGAACATTGTGCTGACAGGGGCCATGGAGCATTGTGATGACAGGTATAATGGGGCATGGTGATGACAGTGGTCATAGAGCATTGGGATGAAATGGATCATGGAGCAATGTGATTACAGGGACCATGTAGCATTGCGAATGCATAGGCTATGGAGCATTGTGATGACAGGAGTCAAGGAGCATTGTGATGTAAGTGGTCATGGATCATTGTGATGACAAATGTCCTGGACCATTGTGATGCCACGGGTCATGGAGCATTGTGATGCCACGGGTCATGGAGCATTGTGATGACATGTGTCTTGGGGCGTTGTGATGACAGTGGTCATCTAGAATTGTGATGAAAGGTATCATGGAGCACTGTGATGACGGGGGCCATGGAGTATTGTGATGACAAGGCCATGGAACATTGTGATGACAAGTATCATGGAGCTTTGTGATGACACGGGCATTCATCATTATGATGACAAGAGTTCTGGAGCATTGTGATGACAAGGGCATGGAGCATTGTGATTACAGGGGTCATGGAGCATTGTGATGACAACTGTCATGGAACATTGTGATGACAGGGTTCATGGAGCATTGTGATAAAAGGGGCCATGGAACATTTTGATGAAAAGGGCAGGCGAACATTTTGATTACATTGGTAATGGAGCATTGTGATGACATGGGCAGGGAACATTGTGGTGACAGGTGTCATAGAGCATTGTGATGACAATTGTCCTGTAACGTTGTGCTGTCACGCATCATGGAGCATTGTGGTGAGACGGGCATTGGAGCATTCTGATGACAGGCGTAATGGAGCCTTCTGAGGAAAGGTGTCATGGGTCATTGTGATTACAGCGATCATGGAACATTGTGATGACAGTGGTCATGGAGCATTGTAATGAAAGGGGTCATGGAGCACTGTGATTTCAGGGGCCATGTATAATTGTGATTACAAAGGCCATGGAGCATTGTGATGACAGTTGTCATGGAGCATTGTGTTGAAAGGGGCATGGAGCATTGTGACGACAATGTTCATGGAGCATTGTGATGACTGGTATCATGGAGCATTGTTATGAAAAAGGTCATGGGGCAGTGTAATGACAAGTATCATGGAGCATGTGATGAAAGGAGTCATGCAGCATTGTGATCAAAGGGGTCATGGACCACTACGTTGACATGCGTAATGGAGCATTGTGATGACAGGGATAATGGAACATTGTGATGACAAGGGCTATGGAGCTTTGTGATGACTGGGGTCATGGGGCATGTTGATGACAGTGGTCATGGAGCATTGTGATGACAAAGACCACGGAGCAATGTGATGACAGGTGTCATGGAGCATTGTGATGAAAGGGGTCATGGATCACTACGATGACATGGGTAATGGAGCATTGTGATGATACAGGCATGGAGCATTGTGATGACATGGGCATGGAGCATTATGATGAGAAGTGATCTGGAGCATTGCGATGACAAGGGTATGAAGCACTGTGATTACAGGGGCCAGGGAGCATTGAGATGACAAGGGCAGGGAACATTGTGATGACAGTGGTCATGGATCATTGTGATGATATCTGCCATGGAACATTGTGCTGACAGGGGCCATAGAGATTTGTAATGACAGGTGTCATGTGGCATTGTGATGACAGTGCTCATAGAGCATTGTGATGAAAAGGATCATGGAGCAATGTGATTACAGGGGCCATGGAGCATTGTGAATACATAGGCCATGGAGCATTGTGATGACAGGGGTCAAGGAGCATTGTGATGACATGGGCATGGGGCATTATGATGACAAGAGTTCTGGAGCATTGTGATGATAAGGGTATGGAGCATTGTGATTACAGGGGACCAGGAGCATTGTGATTACATGGGCAGTGAATATTGTGATGACAGGGGTCATGGAGCACCGTGACGACAAGTGTCATCGAACATTATGATGACAGGGATCATGGAGCATTGTGATGACAAGTGCCATGGCGAATAGTGATGACAGGTGTCATGGGGCATTGTGATGACAGTGGTCATCTAGAATTGTGATGAAAGGTAACATGGAGCACTGTGATAACAGGGGCCATGGAGCATTGCGATGACAAAGGCCATGGAGCATTGTGAGGACAAGTGTCATGGAGCATTGTGATGAGGCGGGCATGGAACATAATGATGCCAAGAGTTCTGGAGCATTGTGGTGACAAGGGCATGGAGCATTGTGATGACAAGGGCCATGGCCAATTCTCATGACAGGTGTCATCGGGCATTGTGATGACAGAGGTTATCAAGCATTGTGATGAAAGGTACCATGGACCACTGTGATAACAGGGGCCATGGAACATTGTGTTAACAAACGCCATGGAGCCTTTTGATGAAAAGTGTCATGGAGAATTGTGATGAGACGGGCATGGAGCATTATGATGACAAGAGTTCTGGAGCATTGCGTTGACAAGGGAATGGAGCATTGTGATTACAGGGACCATGGAGGATAGTGATGACATCTGTCATGGAACATTGTGCTGACAGGGGCCATGGAGCATTGTGATGACAGGTATAATGGGGCATGGTGATGACAGTGGTCATAGAGCATTGGGATGAAATGGATCATGGAGCAATGTGATTACAGGGACCATGTAGCATTGCGAATGCATAGGCTATGGAGCATTGTGATGACAGGAGTCAAGGAGCATTGTGATGTAAGTGGTCATGGATCATTGTGATGACAAATGTCCTGGACCATTGTGATGCCACGGGTCATGGAGCATTGTGATGCCACGGGTCATGGAGCATTGTGATGACATGTGTCTTGGGGCGTTGTGATGACAGTGGTCATCTAGAATTGTGATGAAAGGTATCATGGAGCACTGTGATGACGGGGGCCATGGAGTATTGTGATGACAAGGCCATGGAACATTGTGATGACAAGTATCATGGAGCTTTGTGATGACACGGGCATTCATCATTATGATGACAAGAGTTCTGGAGCATTGTGATGACAAGGGCATGGAGCATTGTGATTACAGGGGTCATGGAGCATTGTGATGACAACTGTCATGGAACATTGTGATGACAGGGTTCATGGAGCATTGTGATAAAAGGGGCCATGGAACATTTTGATGAAAAGGGCAGGCGAACATTTTGATTACATTGGTAATGGAGCATTGTGATGACATGGGCAGGGAACATTGTGGTGACAGGTGTCATAGAGCATTGTGATGACAATTGTCCTGTAACGTTGTGCTGTCACGCATCATGGAGCATTGTGGTGAGACGGGCATTGGAGCATTCTGATGACAGGCGTAATGGAGCCTTCTGAGGAAAGGTGTCATGGGTCATTGTGATTACAGCGATCATGGAACATTGTGATGACAGTGGTCATGGAGCATTGTAATGAAAGGGGTCATGGAGCACTGTGATTTCAGGGGCCATGTATAATTGTGATTACAAAGGCCATGGAGCATTGTGATGACAGTTGTCATGGAGCATTGTGTTGAAAGGGGCATGGAGCATTGTGACGACAATGTTCATGGAGCATTGTGATGACTGGTATCATGGAGCATTGTTATGAAAATGGTCATGGGGCAGTGTAATGACAAGTATCATGGAGCATGTGATGAAAGGAGTCATGCAGCATTGTGATCAAAGGGGTCATGGACCACTACGTTGACATGCGTAATGGAGCATTGTGATGACAGGGATAATGGAACATTGTGATGACAAGGGCTATGGAGCTTTGTGATGACTGGGGTCATGGGGCATGTTGATGACAGTGGTCATGGAGCATTGTGATGACAAAGACCACGGAGCAATGTGATGACAGGTGTCATGGAGCATTGTGATGAAAGGGGTCATGGATCACTACGATGACATGGGTAATGGAGCATTGTGATGATACAGGCATGGAGCATTGTGATGACATGGACATGGAGCATTATGATGAGAAGTGATCTGGAGCATTGCGATGACAAGGGTATGAAGCACTGTGATTACAGGGGCCAGGGAGCATTGAGATGACAAGGGCAGGGAACATTGTGATGACAGTGGTCATGGATCATTGTGATGATATCTGCCATGGAACATTGTGCTGACAGGGGCCATAGAGATTTGTAATGACAGGTGTCATGTGGCATTGTGATGACAGTGCTCATAGAGCATTGTGATGAAAAGGATCATGGAGCAATGTGATTACAGGGGCCATGGAGCATTGTGAATACATAGGCCATGGAGCATTGTGATGACAGGGGTCAAGGAGCATTGTGATGACATGGGCATGGGGCATTATGATGACAAGAGTTCTGGAGCATTGTGATGACAAGGGCATGGAGCATTGTGATTACAGGGGTCATGGAGCATTGTGATGACAACTGTCATGGAACATTGTGATGACAGGGTTCATGGAGCATTGTGATTAAAGGGGCCATGGAGCATTTTGATGACAAGGGCAGGCGAACATTTTGATTTCATTGGTAATGGAGCATTGTGATGACATGGGAAGGGAACATTGTGATGACAGGTGTAATGGAACATTTTGATTACAGGGGACATGGAGCATTTTGATGACATGGGCAGGGAACATTGTGATGACAGTTGTCATGGAGCATTGTGATGACAATTGTCCTGTAACGTTGTGCTGACAGGGATCATGGAACTTTGTGATGAGACGGGCATTGGAGCATCGTGATGACAAGTGTACTGGAGCCTTCTGAGGAAAGGTGTCATGGGTCATTGTGATTACAGCGATCATGGAACATTGTGATGACAGTGGTCATGGAGCATTGTAATGACAGGGGCCATGGAGCAATGTGATGACATGGCTCATGTGGTATTGTGATGACAGTGGTCATGGAGCATTGTGATGAAAGGGGTCATGGAGCACTGTGATTACAGGGGCCATGTATAATTGTGATGACAAAGGCCATGGAGCATTGTGATGACAGTTGTCATGGAGCATTGTGTTGAAAGGGGCATGGAGCATTGTGACGACAATAGTCATGGATTATTGTGATGACTGCTATCATGGAGCATTGTTATGAAAAAGGTCATGGGGCAGTGTAATGACAAGTATCATGGAGCATGTGATGAAAGGAGTCATGGAGCATTGTGATGAAAGGGGTCATGGACCACTACGATGACATGGGTAATGGAGCATTGTGATGACAGGGATAATGGAACATTGTGATGACAAGAGCTATGGAGCATTGTGATGACTGGGATCATGGGGCATATTGATGAGTGTGGTCATGGAGCATTGTGATGACAAAGACCACGGAGCAATGTGATGACAGGTGTCATGGAGCATTGTAATAGCAGGGGTGATGGGGCATTGTGATGACAGGGGCATGGAACATTGTGATGACAGAAGTCATAGAATATTGTGATGACAAGGGCCATGCAGCATTGTCATGAAAGGTCTTATCTGGCATTGTGATGAGAGTGGTCATGGAGTATTGTGATAAAAGTTGTCCTGAAGCACTGTTATTAAAGGGGCCATGTAGAATTTTGATGACAAAGGCCATGGAGCATTGTGATGACAGGCATCATGGAGCAATTTGATGAAAGTGGTCGTGGAGCATTGTGATGAAATGCATCATGGAACATTGTGAAGACAAGTGTCCTGGAGCATTGTGATGACAAGTGCCATGGCCAAATCTGATGCCAGGTTTCATGGAGCATTGTGATGACAGTGGTCATCTATCATTACGATGAAAGGTATCACGGAGCACTGTGATGACAGGGGCCATGGAGCATGTGATGACATGGGCATGGAGCATTATGATGAGAAGAGATGTGGAGCGTTGCGATGACAAGGGTATGGGGCATTGTGATTACAGGGGCCAGGGATCATTGAGATGAGAAGGGCAGGGAACATTGTGATGACAGCGGTCATGGATCATTGCGATGAATTCTGCCATGGAACCTTGTGCTGACAGGGGCCATAGAGCATTGTAATGACAGGTGTCATGTGGCATTGTGATGACAGTGCTCATAGAGCATTGTGATGAAAAGGATCATGGAGCAAGGTGACTACAGGGGCCATGGAGCATTGTGAATACATAGGCCATGGAGCATTGTGATGACAGGGGTCAAGGAGCATTGTGATGACATGGGCATGGGGCATTATGATGACAAGAGTTCTGGAGCATTGTGATGATAAGGGTATGGAGCATTGTGATTACAGGGGACCAGGAGCATTGTGATTACATGGGCAGTGAATATTGTGATGACAGGGGTCATGGAGCACCGTGACGACAAGTGTCATCGAACATTATGATGACAGGGATCATGGAGCATTGTGATGACAAGTGCCATGGCGAATAGTGATGACAGGTGTCATGGGGCATTGTGATGACAGTGGTCATCTAGAATTGTGATGAAAGGTAACATGGAGCACTGTGATAACAGGGGCCATGGAGCATTGCGATGACAAAGGCCATGGAGCATTGTGAGGACAAGTGTCATGGAGCATTGTGATGAGGCGGGCATGGAACATAATGATGCCAAGAGTTCTGGAGCATTGTGGTGACAAGGGCATGGAGCATTGTGATGACAAGGGCCATGGCCAATTCTCATGACAGGTGTCATCGGGCATTGTGATGACAGAGGTTATCAAGCATTGTGATGAAAGGTACCATGGACCACTGTGATAACAGGGGCCATGGAACATTGTGTTAACAAACGCCATGGAGCCTTTTGATGAAAAGTGTCATGGAGAATTGTGATGAGACGGGCATGGAGCATTATGATGACAAGAGTTCTGGAGCATTGCGTTGACAAGGGAATGGAGCATTGTGATTACAGGGACCATGGAGGATAGTGATGACATCTGTCATGGAACATTGTGCTGACAGGGGCCATGGAGCATTGTGATGACAGGTATAATGGGGCATGGTGATGACAGTGGTCATAGAGCATTGGGATGAAATGGATCATGGAGCAATGTGATTACAGGGACCATGTAGCATTGCGAATGCATAGGCTATGGAGCATTGTGATGACAGGAGTCAAGGAGCATTGTGATGTAAGTGGTCATGGATCATTGTGATGACAAATGTCCTGGACCATTGTGATGCCACGGGTCATGGAGCATTGTGATGACATGTGTCTTGGGGCGTTGTGATGACAGTGGTCATCTAGAATTGTGATGAAAGGTATCATGGAGCACTGTGATGACGGGGGCCATGGAGTATTGTGATGACAAGGCCATGGAACATTGTGATGACAAGTATCATGGAGCTTTGTGATGACACGGGCATTCATCATTATGATGACAAGAGTTCTGGAGCATTGTGATGACAAGGGCATGGAGCATTGTGATTACAGGGGTCATGGAGCATTGTGATGACAACTGTCATGGAACATTGTGATGACAGGGTTCATGGAGCATTGTGATAAAAGGGGCCATGGAACATTTTGATGAAAAGGGCAGGCGAACATTTTGATTACATTGGTAATGGAGCATTGTGATGACATGGGCAGGGAACATTGTGGTGACAGGTGTCATAGAGCATTGTGATGACAATTGTCCTGTAACGTTGTGTTGTCACGCATCATGGAGCATTGTGGTGAGACGGGCATTGGAGCATTCTGATGACAGGCGTAATGGAGCCTTCTGAGGAAAGGTGTCATGGGTCATTGTGATTACAGCGATCATGGAACATTGTGATGACAGTGGTCATGGAGCATTGTAATGACAGGGGCCATGGAGCAATGTGATGACAGGGCTCACGTGGCATTGTGATGACAGTGGTCATGGAGCATTGTGATGAAAGGGGTCATGGAGCACTGTGATTTCAGGGGCCATGTATAATTGTGATGACAAAGGCCATGGAGCATTGTGATGACAGTTGTCATGGAGCGTTGTGTTGAAAGGGGCATGGAGCATTGTGACGACAATGTTCATGGAGCATTGGGATGACTGGTATCATGGAGCATTGTTATGAAAAAGGTCATGGGGCAGTGTAATGACAAGTATCATGGAGCATGTGATGAAAGGAGTCATGCAGCATTGTGATGAAAGGGGTCATGGACCACTACGTTGACATGCGTAATGGAGCATTGTGATGACAGGGATAATGGAACATTGTGATGACAAGGGCTATGGAGCTTTGTGATGACTGGGGTCATGGGGCATGTTGATGACAGTGGTCATGGAGCATTGTGATGACAAAGACCACGGAGCAATGTGATGACAGGTGTCATGGAGCATTGTGATGAAAGGGGTCATGGATCACTACGATGACATGGGTAATGGAGCATTGTGATGATACAGGCATGGAGCATTGTGATGACATGGGCATGGAGCATTATGATGAGAAGTGATCTGGAGCATTGCGATGACAAGGGTATGAAGCACTGTGATTACAGGGGCCAGGGAGCATTGAGATGACAAGGGCAGGGAACATTGTGATGACAGCGGTCATGGATCATTGTGATGATATCTGCCATGGAACATTGTGCTGACAGGGGCCATAGAGATTTGTAATGACAGGTGTCATGTGGCATTGTGATGACAGTGCTCATAGAGCATTGTGATGAAAAGGATCATGGAGCAATGTGATTACAGGGGCCATGGAGCATTGTGAATACATAGGCCATGGAGCATTGTGATGACAGGGGTCAAGGAGCATTGTGATGACATGGGCATGGGGCATTATGATGACAAGAGTTCTGGAGCATTGTGATGACAAGGGCATGGAGCATTGTGATTACAGGGGTCATGGAGCATTGTGATGACAACTGTCATGGAACATTGTGATGACAGGGTTCATGGAGCATTGTGATTAAAGGGGCCATGGAGCATTTTGATGACAAGGGCAGGCGAACATTTTGATTTCATTGGTAATGGAGCATTGTGTTGACATGGGAAGGGAACATTGTGATGACAGGTGTAATGGAACATTTTGATTACAGGGGACATGGAGCATTTTGATGACATGGTCAGGGAACATTGTGATGACAGTGGTCATGGAGCATTGTGATGACAATTGTCCTGTAACGTTGTGCTGACAGGGATCATGGAACTTTGTGATGAGACGGGCATTGGAGCATCGTGATGACAAGTGTACTGGAGCCTTCTGAGGAAAGGTGTCATGGGTCATTGTGATTACAGCGATCATGGAACATTGTGATGACAGTGGTCATGGAGCATTGTAATGACAGGGGCCATGGAGCAATGTGATGACATGGCTCATGTGGTATTGTGATGACAGTGGTCATGGAGCATTGTGATGAAAGGGGTCATGGAGCACTGTGATTACAGGGGCCATGTATAATTGTGATGACAAAGGCCATGGAGCATTGTGATGACAGTTGTCATGGAGCATTGTGTTGAAAGGGGCATGGAGCATTGTGACGACAATAGTCATGGATTATTGTGATGACTGCTATCATGGAGCATTGTTATGAAAAAGGTCATGGGGCAGTGTAATGACAAGTATCATGGAGCATGTGATGAAAGGAGTCATGGAGCATTGTGATGAAAGGGGTCATGGACCACTACGATGACATGGGTAATGGAGCATTGTGATGACAGGGATAATGGAACATTGTGATGACAAGAGCTATGGAGCATTGTGATGACTGGGATAATGGGGCATATTGATGACTGTGGTCATGGAGCATTGTGATGACAAAGACCACGGAGCAATGTGATGACAGGTGTCATGGAGCATTGTAATAGCAGGGGTGAAGGGGCATTGTGATGACAGGGGCATGGAGCATTGTGATGACAGAAGTCATAGAATATTGTGATGACAAGGGCCATGCAGCATTGTCATGAAAGGTCTTATCTGGCATTGTGATGAGAGTGGTCATGGAGTATTGTGATAAAAGTTGTCCTGAAGCACTGTTATTACAGGGGCCATGTAGAATTTTGATGACAAAGGCCATGGAGCATTGTGATGACAGGCATCATGGAGCAATTTGATGAAAGTGGTCGTGGAGCATTGTGATGAAATGCATCATGGAACATTGTGAAGACAAGTGTCCTGGAGCATTGTGATGACAAGTGCCATGGCCAAATCTGATGCCAGGTTTCATGGAGCATTGTGATGACAGTGGTCATCTATCATTACGATGAAAGGTATCACGGAGCACTGTGATGACAGGGGCCATGGAGCATGTGATGACATGGGCATGGAGCATTATGATGAGAAGAGATGTGGAGCGTTGCGATGACAAGGGTATGGGGCATTGTGATTACAGGGGCCAGGGATCATTGAGATGAGAAGGGCAGGGAACATTGTGATGACAGCGGTCATGGATCATTGCGATGAATTCTGCCATGGAACCTTGTGCTGACAGGGGCCATAGAGCATTGTAATGACAGGTGTCATGTGGCATTGTGATGACAGTGCTCATAGAGCATTGTGATGAAAAGGATCATGGAGCAAGGTGACTACAGGGGCCATGGAGCATTGTGAATACATAGGCCATGGAGCATTGTGATGACAGGGGTCAAGGAGCATTGTGATGACATGGGCATGGGGCATTATGATGACAAGAGTTCTGGAGCATTGTGATGATAAGGGTATGGAGCATTGTGATTACAGGGGACCAGGAGCATTGTGATTACATGGGCAGTGAATATTGTGATGACAGGGGTCATGGAGCACCGTGACGACAAGTGTCATCGAACATTATGATGACAGGGATCATGGAGCATTGTGATGACAAGTGCCATGGCGAATAGTGATGACAGGTGTCATGGGGCATTGTGATGACAGTGGTCATCTAGAATTGTGATGAAAGGTAACATGGAGCACTGTGATAACAGGGGCCATGGAGCATTGCGATGACAAAGGCCATGGAGCATTGTGAGGACAAGTGTCATGGAGCATTGTGATGAGGCGGGCATGGAACATAATGATGCCAAGAGTTCTGGAGCATTGTGGTGACAAGGGCATGGAGCATTGTGATGACAAGGGCCATGGCCAATTCTCATGACAGGTGTCATCGGGCATTGTGATGACAGAGGTTATCAAGCATTGTGATGAAAGGTACCATGGACCACTGTGATAACAGGGGCCATGGAACATTGTGTTAACAAACGCCATGGAGCCTTTTGATGAAAAGTGTCATGGAGAATTGTGATGAGACGGGCATGGAGCATTATGATGACAAGAGTTCTGGAGCATTGCGTTGACAAGGGAATGGAGCATTGTGATTACAGGGACCATGGAGGATAGTGATGACATCTGTCATGGAACATTGTGCTGACAGGGGCCATGGAGCATTGTGATGACAGGTATAATGGGGCATGGTGATGACAGTGGTCATAGAGCATTGGGATGAAATGGATCATGGAGCAATGTGATTACAGGGACCATGTAGCATTGCGAATGCATAGGCTATGGAGCATTGTGATGACAGGAGTCAAGGAGCATTGTGATGTAAGTGGTCATGGATCATTGTGATGACAAATGTCCTGGACCATTGTGATGCCATGGGTCATGGAGCATTGTGATGCCACGGGTCATGGAGCATTGTGATGACATGTGTCTTGGGGCGTTGTGATGACAGTGGTCATCTAGAATTGTGATGAAAGGTATCATGGAGCACTGTGATGACGGGGGCCATGGAGTATTGTGATGACAAGGCCATGGAACATTGTGATGACAAGTATCATGGAGCTTTGTGATGACACGGGCATTCATCATTATGATGACAAGAGTTCTGGAGCATTGTGATGACAAGGGCATGGAGCATTGTGATTACAGGGGTCATGGAGCATTGTGATGACAACTGTCATGGAACATTGTGATGACAGGGTTCATGGAGCATTGTGATAAAAGGGGCCATGGAACATTTTGATGAAAAGGGCAGGCGAACATTTTGATTACATTGGTAATGGAGCATTGTGATGACATGGGCAGGGAACATTGTGGTGACAGGTGTCATAGAGCATTGTGATGACAATTGTCCTGTAACGTTGTGCTGTCACGCATCATGGAGCATTGTGGTGAGACGGGCATTGGAGCATTCTGATGACAGGCGTAATGGAGCCTTCTGAGGAAAGGTGTCATGGGTCATTGTGATTACAGCGATCATGGAACATTGTGATGACAGTGGTCATGGAGCATTGTAATGAAAGGGGTCATGGAGCACTGTGATTTCAGGGGCCATGTATAATTGTGATTACAAAGGCCATGGAGCATTGTGATGACAGTTGTCATGGAGCATTGTGTTGAAAGGGGCATGGAGCATTGTGACGACAATGTTCATGGAGCATTGTGATGACTGGTATCATGGAGCATTGTTATGAAAAAGGTCATGGGGCAGTGTAATGACAAGTATCATGGAGCATGTGATGAAAGGAGTCATGCAGCATTGTGATCAAAGGGGTCATGGACCACTACGTTGACATGCGTAATGGAGCATTGTGATGACAGGGATAATGGAACATTGTGATGACAAGGGCTATGGAGCTTTGTGATGACTGGGGTCATGGGGCATGTTGATGACAGTGGTCATGGAGCATTGTGATGACAAAGACCACGGAGCAATGTGATGACAGGTGTCATGGAGCATTGTGATGAAAGGGGTCATGGATCACTACGATGACATGGGTAATGGAGCATTGTGATGATACAGGCATGGAGCATTGTGATGACATGGGCATGGAGCATTATGATGAGAAGTGATCTGGAGCATTGCGATGACAAGGGTATGAAGCACTGTGATTACAGGGGCCAGGGAGCATTGAGATGACAAGGGCAGGGAACATTGTGATGACAGTGGTCATGGATCATTGTGATGATATCTGCCATGGAACATTGTGCTGACAGGGGCCATAGAGATTTGTAATGACAGGTGTCATGTGGCATTGTGATGACAGTGCTCATAGAGCATTGTGATGAAAAGGATCATGGAGCAATGTGATTACAGGGGCCATGGAGCATTGTGAATACATAGGCCATGGAGCATTGTGATGACAGGGGTCAAGGAGCATTGTGATGACATGGGCATGGGGCATTATGATGACAAGAGTTCTGGAGCATTGTGGTGACAAGGGCATGGAGCATTGTGATTACAGGGTTCATGGAGCATTGTGATGACAACTGTCATGGAACATTGTGATGACAGGGTTCATGGAGCATTGTGATTAAAGGGGCCATGGAGCATTTTGATGACAAGGGCAGGCGAACATTTTGATTTCATTGGTAATGGAGCATTGTGATGACATGGGAAGGGAACATTGTGATGACAGGTGTAATGGAACATTTTGATTACAGGGGACATGGAGCATTTTGATGACATGGGCAGGGAACATTGTGATGACAGTTGTCATGGAGCATTGTGATGACAATTGTCCTGTAACGTTGTGCTGACAGGGATCATGGAACTTTGTGATGAGACGGGCATTGGAGCATCGTGATGACAAGTGTACTGGAGCCTTCTGAGGAAAGGTGTCATGGGTCATTGTGATTACAGCGATCATGGAACATTGTGATGACAGTGGTCATGGAGCATTGTAATGACAGGGGCCATGGAGCAATGTGATGACATGGCTCATGTGGTATTGTGATGACAGTGGTCATGGAGCATTGTGATGAAAGGGGTCATGGAGCACTGTGATTACAGGGGCCATGTATAATTGTGATGACAAAGGCCATGGAGCATTGTGATGACAGTTGTCATGGAGCATTGTGTTGAAAGGGGCATGGAGCATTGTGACGACAATAGTCATGGATTATTGTGATGACTGCTATCATGGAGCATTGTTATGAAAAAGGTCATGGGGCAGTGTAATGACAAGTATCATGGAGCATGTGATGAAAGGAGTCATGGAGCATTGTGATGAAAGGGGTCATGGACCACTACGATGACATGGGTAATGGAGCATTGTGATGACAGGGATAATGGAACATTGTGATGACAAGAGCTATGGAGCATTGTGATGACTGGGATCATGGGGCATGTTGATGAGTGTGGTCATGGAGCATTGTGATGACAAAGACCACGGAGCAATGTGATGACAGGTGTCATGGAGCATTGTAATAGCAGGGGTGAAGGGGCATTGTGATGACAGGGGCATGGAGCATTGTGATGACAGAAGTCATAGAATATTGTGATGACAAGGGCCATGCAGCATTGTCATGAAAGGTCTTATCTGGCATTGTGATGAGAGTGGTCATGGAGTATTGTGATAAAAGTTGTCCTGAAGCACTGTTATTACAGGGGCCATGTAGAATTTTGATGACAAAGGCCATGGAGCATTGTGATGACAGGCATCATGGAGCAATTTGATGAAAGTGGTCGTGGAGCATTGTGATGAAATGCATCATGGAACATTGTGAAGACAAGTGTCCTGGAGCATTGTGATGACAAGTGCCATGGCCAAATCTGATGCCAGGTTTCATGGAGCATTGTGATGACAGTGGTCATCAATCATTACGATGAAAGGTATCACGGAGCACTGTGATGACAGGGGCCATGGAGCATGTGATGACATGGGCATGGAGCATTATGATGAGAAGAGATGTGGAGCGTTGCGATGACAAGGGTATGGGGCATTGTGATTACAGGGGCCAGGGATCATTGAGATGAGAAGGGCAGGGAACATTGTGATGACAGCGGTCATGGATCATTGTGATGAATTCTGCCATGGAACATTGTGCTGACAGGGGCCATAGAGCATTGTAATGACAGGTGTCATGTGGCATTGTGATGACAGTGCTCATAGAGCATTGTGATGAAAAGGATCATGGAGCAAGGTGACTACAGGGGCCATGGAGCATTGTGAATACATAGGCCATGGAGCATTGTGATGACAGGGGTCAAGGAGCATTGTGATGACATGGGCATGGGGCATTATGATGACAAGAGTTCTGGAGCATTGTGATGATAAGGGTATGGAGCATTGTGATTACAGGGGACCAGGAGCATTGTGATTACATGGGCAGTGAATATTGTGATGACAGGTGTCATGGAGCACCGTGACGACAAGTGTCATCGAACATTATGATGACAGGGATCATGGAGCATTGTGATGACAAGTGCCATGGCGAATAGTGATGACAGATGTTATGGGGCATTGTGATGACAGTGGTCATCTAGAATTGTGATGAAAGGTAACATGGAGCACTGTGATAACAGGGGCCATGGAGCATTGCGATGACAAAGGCCATGGAGCATTGTGAGGACAAGTGTCATGGAGCATTGTGATGAGGCGGGCATGGAACATAATGATGCCAAGAGTTCTGGAGCATTGTGGTGACAAGGGCATGGAGCATTGTGATTACAGGGGTCATGAAGCATTGTGATGACAACTGTCATGGAACATTGTGATGACAGGGTTCATGGAGCATTGTGATTAAAGGGGCCATGGAGCATTTTGATGACAAGGGCAGGCGAACATTTTGATTTCATTGGTAATGGAGCATTGTGATGACATGGGAAGGGAACATTGTGATGACAGGTGTAATGGAACATTTTGATTACAGGGGACATGGAGCATTTTGATGACATGGGCAGGGAACATTGTGATGACAGTTGTCATGGAGCATTGTGATGACAATTGTCCTGTAACGTTGTGCTGACAGGGATCATGGAACTTTGTGATGAGACGGGCATTGGAGCATCGTGATGACAAGTGTACTGGAGCCTTCTGAGGAAAGGTGTCATGGGTCATTGTGATTACAGCGATCATGGAACATTGTGATGACAGTGGTCATGGAGCATTGTAATGACAGGGGCCATGGAGCAATGTGATGACATGGCTCATGTGGTATTGTGATGACAGTGGTCATGGAGCATTGTGATGAAAGGGGTCATGGAGCACTGTGATTACAGGGGCCATGTATAATTGTGATGACAAAGGCCATGGAGCATTGTGATGACAGTTGTCATGGAGCATTGTGTTGAAAGGGGCATGGAGCATTGTGACGACAATAGTCATGGATTATTGTGATGACTGCTATCATGGAGCATTGTTATGAAAAAGGTCATGGGGCAGTGTAATGACAAGTATCATGGAGCATGTGATGAAAGGAGTCATGGAGCATTGTGATGAAAGGGGTCATGGACCACTACGATGACATGGGTAATGGAGCATTGTGATGACAGGGATAATGGAACATTGTGATGACAAGAGCTATGGAGCATTGTGATGACTGGGATCATGGGGCATATTGATGACTGTGGTCATGGAGCATTGTGATGACAAAGACCACGGAGCAATGTGATGACAGGTGTCATGGAGCATTGTAATAGCAGGGGTGATGGGGCATTGTGATGACAGGGGCATGGAACATTGTGATGACAGAAGTCATAGAATATTGTGATGACAAGGGCCATGCAGCATTGTCATGAAAGGTCTTATCTGGCATTGTGATGAGAGTGGTCATGGAGTATTGTGATAAAAGTTGTCCTGAAGCACTGTTATTACAGGGGCCATGTAGAATTTTGATGACAAAGGCCATGGAGCATTGTGATGACAGGCATCATGGAGCAATTTGATGAAAGTGGTCGTGGAGCATTGTGATGAAATGCATCATGGAACATTGTGAAGACAAGTGTCCTGGAGCATTGTGATGACAAGTGCCATGGCCAAATCTGATGCCAGGTTTCATGGAGCATTGTGATGACAGTGGTCATCTATCATTACGATGAAAGGTATCACGGAGCACTGTGATGACAGGGGCCATGGAGCATGTGATGACATGGGCATGGAGCATTATGATGAGAAGAGATGTGGAGCGTTGCGATGACAAGGGTATGGGGCATTGTGATTACAGGGGCCAGGGATCATTGAGATGAGAAGGGCAGGGAACATTGTGATGACAGCGGTCATGGATCATTGCGATGAATTCTGCCATGGAACCTTGTGCTGACAGGGGCCATAGAGCATTGTAATGACAGGTGTCATGTGGCATTGTGATGACAGTGCTCATAGAGCATTGTGATGAAAAGGATCATGGAGCAAGGTGACTACAGGGGCCATGGAGCATTGTGAATACATAGGCCATGGAGCATTGTGATGACAGGGGTCAAGGAGCATTGTGATGACATGGGCATGGGGCATTATGATGACAAGAGTTCTGGAGCATTGTGATGATAAGGGTATGGAGCATTGTGATTACAGGGGACCAGGAGCATTGTGATTACATGGGCAGTGAATATTGTGATGACAGGGGTCATGGAGCACCGTGACGACAAGTGTCATCGAACATTATGATGACAGGGATCATGGAGCATTGTGATGACAAGTGCCATGGCGAATAGTGATGACAGGTGTCATGGGGCATTGTGATGACAGTGGTCATCTAGAATTGTGATGAAAGGTAACATGGAGCACTGTGATAACAGGGGCCATGGAGCATTGCGATGACAAAGGCCATGGAGCATTGTGAGGACAAGTGTCATGGAGCATTGTGATGAGGCGGGCATGGAACATAATGATGCCAAGAGTTCTGGAGCATTGTGGTGACAAGGGCATGGAGCATTGTGATGACAAGGGCCATGGCCAATTCTCATGACAGGTGTCATCGGGCATTGTGATGACAGAGGTTATCAAGCATTGTGATGAAAGGTACCATGGACCACTGTGATAACAGGGGCCATGGAACATTGTGTTAACAAACGCCATGGAGCCTTTTGATGAAAAGTGTCATGGAGAATTGTGATGAGACGGGCATGGAGCATTATGATGACAAGAGTTCTGGAGCATTGCGTTGACAAGGGAATGGAGCATTGTGATTACAGGGACCATGGAGGATAGTGATGACATCTGTCATGGAACATTGTGCTGACAGGGGCCATGGAGCATTGTGATGACAGGTATAATGGGGCATGGTGATGACAGTGGTCATAGAGCATTGGGATGAAATGGATCATGGAGCAATGTGATTACAGGGACCATGTAGCATTGCGAATGCATAGGCTATGGAGCATTGTGATGACAGGAGTCAAGGAGCATTGTGATGTAAGTGGTCATGGATCATTGTGATGACAAATGTCCTGGACCATTGTGATGCCACGGGTCATGGAGCATTGTGATGCCACGGGTCATGGAGCATTGTGATGACATGTGTCTTGGGGCGTTGTGATGACAGTGGTCATCTAGAATTGTGATGAAAGGTATCATGGAGCACTGTGATGACGGGGGCCATGGAGTATTGTGATGACAAGGCCATGGAACATTGTGATGACAAGTATCATGGAGCTTTGTGATGACACGGGCATTCATCATTATGATGACAAGAGTTCTGGAGCATTGTGATGACAAGGGCATGGAGCATTGTGATTACAGGGGTCATGGAGCATTGTGATGACAACTGTCATGGAACATTGTGATGACAGGGTTCATGGAGCATTGTGATAAAAGGGGCCATGGAACATTTTGATGAAAAGGGCAGGCGAACATTTTGATTACATTGGTAATGGAGCATTGTGATGACATGGGCAGGGAACATTGTGGTGACAGGTGTCATAGAGCATTGTGATGACAATTGTCCTGTAACGTTGTGCTGTCACGCATCATGGAGCATTGTGGTGAGACGGGCATTGGAGCATTCTGATGACAGGCGTAATGGAGCCTTCTGAGGAAAGGTGTCATGGGTCATTGTGATTACAGCGATCATGGAACATTGTGATGACAGTGGTCATGGAGCATTGTAATGAAAGGGGTCATGGAGCACTGTGATTTCAGGGGCCATGTATAATTGTGATTACAAAGGCCATGGAGCATTGTGATGACAGTTGTCATGGAGCATTGTGTTGAAAGGGGCATGGAGCATTGTGACGACAATGTTCATGGAGCATTGTGATGACTGGTATCATGGAGCATTGTTATGAAAAAGGTCATGGGGCAGTGTAATGACAAGTATCATGGAGCATGTGATGAAAGGAGTCATGCAGCATTGTGATCAAAGGGGTCATGGACCACTACGTTGACATGCGTAATGGAGCATTGTGATGACAGGGATAATGGAACATTGTGATGACAAGGGCTATGGAGCTTTGTGATGACTGGGGTCATGGGGCATGTTGATGACAGTGGTCATGGAGCATTGTGATGACAAAGACCACGGAGCAATGTGATGACAGGTGTCATGGAGCATTGTGATGAAAGGGGTCATGGATCACTACGATGACATGGGTAATGGAGCATTGTGATGATACAGGCATGGAGCATTGTGATGACATGGGCATGGAGCATTATGATGAGAAGTGATCTGGAGCATTGCGATGACAAGGGTATGAAGCACTGTGATTACAGGGGCCAGGGAGCATTGAGATGACAAGGGCAGGGAACATTGTGATGACAGTGGTCATGGATCATTGTGATGATATCTGCCATGGAACATTGTGCTGACAGGGGCCATAGAGATTTGTAATGACAGGTGTCATGTGGCATTGTGATGACAGTGCTCATAGAGCATTGTGATGAAAAGGATCATGGAGCAATGTGATTACAGGGGCCATGGAGCATTGTGAATACATAGGCCATGGAGCATTGTGATGACAGGGGTCAAGGAGCATTGTGATGACATGGGCATGGGGCATTATGATGACAAGAGTTCTGGAGCATTGTGATGATAAGGGTATGGAGCATTGTGATTACAGGGGACCAGGAGCATTGTGATTACATGGGCAGTGAATATTGTGATGACAGGGGTCATGGAGCACCGTGACGACAAGTGTCATCGAACATTATGATGACAGGGATCATGGAGCATTGTGATGACAAGTGCCATGGCGAATAGTGATGACAGGTGTCATGGGGCATTGTGATGACAGTGGTCATCTAGAATTGTGATGAAAGGTAACATGGAGCACTGTGATAACAGGGGCCATGGAGCATTGCGATGACAAAGGCCATGGAGCATTGTGAGGACAAGTGTCATGGAGCATTGTGATGAGGCGGGCATGGAACATAATGATGCCAAGAGTTCTGGAGCATTGTGGTGACAAGGGCATGGAGCATTGTGATGACAAGGGCCATGGCCAATTCTCATGACAGGTGTCATCGGGCATTGTGATGACAGAGGTTATCAAGCATTGTGATGAAAGGTACCATGGACCACTGTGATAACAGGGGCCATGGAACATTGTGTTAACAAACGCCATGGAGCCTTTTGATGAAAAGTGTCATGGAGAATTGTGATGAGACGGGCATGGAGCATTATGATGACAAGAGTTCTGGAGCATTGCGTTGACAAGGGAATGGAGCATTGTGATTACAGGGACCATGGAGGATAGTGATGACATCTGTCATGGAACATTGTGCTGACAGGGGCCATGGAGCATTGTGATGACAGGTATAATGGGGCATGGTGATGACAGTGGTCATAGAGCATTGGGATGAAATGGATCATGGAGCAATGTGATTACAGGGACCATGTAGCATTGCGAATGCATAGGCTATGGAGCATTGTGATGACAGGAGTCAAGGAGCATTGTGATGTAAGTGGTCATGGATCATTGTGATGACAAATGTCCTGGACCATTGTGATGCCACGGGTCATGGAGCATTGTGATGCCACGGGTCATGGAGCATTGTGATGACATGTGTCTTGGGGCGTTGTGATGACAGTGGTCATCTAGAATTGTGATGAAAGGTATCATGGAGCACTGTGATGACGGGGGCCATGGAGTATTGTGATGACAAGGCCATGGAACATTGTGATGACAAGTATCATGGAGCTTTGTGATGACACGGGCATTCATCATTATGATGACAAGAGTTCTGGAGCATTGTGATGACAAGGGCATGGAGCATTGTGATTACAGGGGTCATGGAGCATTGTGATGACAACTGTCATGGAACATTGTGATGACAGGGTTCATGGAGCATTGTGATAAAAGGGGCCATGGAACATTTTGATGAAAAGGGCAGGCGAACATTTTGATTACATTGGTAATGGAGCATTGTGATGACATGGGCAGGGAACATTGTGGTGACAGGTGTCATAGAGCATTGTGATGACAATTGTCCTGTAACGTTGTGCTGTCACGCATCATGGAGCATTGTGGTGAGACGGGCATTGGAGCATTCTGATGACAGGCGTAATGGAGCCTTCTGAGGAAAGGTGTCATGGGTCATTGTGATTACAGCGATCATGGAACATTGTGATGACAGTGGTCATGGAGCATTGTAATGAAAGGGGTCATGGAGCACTGTGATTTCAGGGGCCATGTATAATTGTGATTACAAAGGCCATGGAGCATTGTGATGACAGTTGTCATGGAGCATTGTGTTGAAAGGGGCATGGAGCATTGTGACGACAATGTTCATGGAGCATTGTGATGACTGGTATCATGGAGCATTGTTATGAAAAAGGTCATGGGGCAGTGTAATGACAAGTATCATGGAGCATGTGATGAAAGGAGTCATGCAGCATTGTGATCAAAGGGGTCATGGACCACTACGTTGACATGCGTAATGGAGCATTGTGATGACAGGGATAATGGAACATTGTGATGACAAGGGCTATGGAGCTTTGTGATGACTGGGGTCATGGGGCATGTTGATGACAGTGGTCATGGAGCATTGTGATGACAAAGACCACGGAGCAATGTGATGACAGGTGTCATGGAGCATTGTGATGAAAGGAGTCATGGATCACTACGATGACATGGGTAATGGAGCATTGTGATGATACAGGCATGGAGCATTGTGATGACATGGACATGGAGCATTATGATGAGAAGTGATCTGGAGCATTGCGATGACAAGGGTATGAAGCACTGTGATTACAGGGGCCAGGGAGCATTGAGATGACAAGGGCAGGGAACATTGTGATGACAGTGGTCATGGATCATTGTGATGATATCTGCCATGGAACATTGTGCTGACAGGGGCCATAGAGATTTGTAATGACAGGTGTCATGTGGCATTGTGATGACAGTGCTCATAGAGCATTGTGATGAAAAGGATCATGGAGCAATGTGATTACAGGGGCCATGGAGCATTGTGAATACATAGGCCATGGAGCATTGTGATGACAGGGGTCAAGGAGCATTGTGATGACATGGGCATGGGGCATTATGATGACAAGAGTTCTGGAGCATTGTGATGACAAGGGCATGGAGCATTGTGATTACAGGGGTCATGGAGCATTGTGATGACAACTGTCATGGAACATTGTGATGACAGGGTTCATGGAGCATTGTGATTAAAGGGGCCATGGAGCATTTTGATGACAAGGGCAGGCGAACATTTTGATTTCATTGGTAATGGAGCATTGTGATGACATGGGAAGGGAACATTGTGATGACAGGTGTAATGGAACATTTTGATTACAGGGGACATGGAGCATTTTGATGACATGGGCAGGGAACATTGTGATGACAGTTGTCATGGAGCATTGTGATGACAATTGTCCTGTAACGTTGTGCTGACAGGGATCATGGAACTTTGTGATGAGACGGGCATTGGAGCATCGTGATGACAAGTGTACTGGAGCCTTCTGAGGAAAGGTGTCATGGGTCATTGTGATTACAGCGATCATGGAACATTGTGATGACAGTGGTCATGGAGCATTGTAATGACAGGGGCCATGGAGCAATGTGATGACATGGCTCATGTGGTATTGTGATGACAGTGGTCATGGAGCATTGTGATGAAAGGGGTCATGGAGCACTGTGATTACAGGGGCCATGTATAATTGTGATGACAAAGGCCATGGAGCATTGTGATGACAGTTGTCATGGAGCATTGTGTTGAAAGGGGCATGGAGCATTGTGACGACAATAGTCATGGATTATTGTGATGACTGCTATCATGGAGCATTGTTATGAAAAAGGTCATGGGGCAGTGTAATGACAAGTATCATGGAGCATGTGATGAAAGGAGTCATGGAGCATTGTGATGAAAGGGGTCATGGACCACTACGATGACATGGGTAATGGAGCATTGTGATGACAGGGATAATGGAACATTGTGATGACAAGAGCTATGGAGCATTGTGATGACTGGGATCATGGGGCATATTGATGACTGTGGTCATGGAGCATTGTGATGACAAAGACCACGGAGCAATGTGATGACAGGTGTCATGGAGCATTGTAATAGCAGGGGTGATGGGGCATTGTGATGACAGGGGCATGGAACATTGTGATGACAGAAGTCATAGAATATTGTGATGACAAGGGCCATGCAGCATTGTCATGAAAGGTCTTATCTGGCATTGTGATGAGAGTGGTCATGGAGTATTGTGATAAAAGTTGTCCTGAAGCACTGTTATTACAGGGGCCATGTAGAATTTTGATGACAAAGGCCATGGAGCATTGTGATGACAGGCATCATGGAGCAATTTGATGAAAGTGGTCGTGGAGCATTGTGATGAAATGCATCATGGAACATTGTGAAGACAAGTGTCCTGGAGCATTGTGATGACAAGTGCCATGGCCAAATCTGATGCCAGGTTTCATGGAGCATTGTGATGACAGTGGTCATCTATCATTACGATGAAAGGTATCACGGAGCACTGTGATGACAGGGGCCATGGAGCATGTGATGACATGGGCATGGAGCATTATGATGAGAAGAGATGTGGAGCGTTGCGATGACAAGGGTATGGGGCATTGTGATTACAGGGGCCAGGGATCATTGAGATGAGAAGGGCAGGGAACATTGTGATGACAGCGGTCATGGATCATTGCGATGAATTCTGCCATGGAACCTTGTGCTGACAGGGGCCATAGAGCATTGTAATGACAGGTGTCATGTGGCATTGTGATGACAGTGCTCATAGAGCATTGTGATGAAAAGGATCATGGAGCAAGGTGACTACAGGGGCCATGGAGCATTGTGAATACATAGGCCATGGAGCATTGTGATGACAGGGGTCAAGGAGCATTGTGATGACATGGGCATGGGGCATTATGATGACAAGAGTTCTGGAGCATTGTGATGATAAGGGTATGGAGCATTGTGATTACAGGGGACCAGGAGCATTGTGATTACATGGGCAGTGAATATTGTGATGACAGGGGTCATGGAGCACCGTGACGACAAGTGTCATCGAACATTATGATGACAGGGATCATGGAGCATTGTGATGACAAGTGCCATGGCGAATAGTGATGACAGGTGTCATGGGGCATTGTGATGACAGTGGTCATCTAGAATTGTGATGAAAGGTAACATGGAGCACTGTGATAACAGGGGCCATGGAGCATTGCGATGACAAAGGCCATGGAGCATTGTGAGGACAAGTGTCATGGAGCATTGTGATGAGGCGGGCATGGAACATAATGATGCCAAGAGTTCTGGAGCATTGTGGTGACAAGGGCATGGAGCATTGTGATGACAAGGGCCATGGCCAATTCTCATGACAGGTGTCATCGGGCATTGTGATGACAGAGGTTATCAAGCATTGTGATGAAAGGTACCATGGACCACTGTGATAACAGGGGCCATGGAACATTGTGTTAACAAACGCCATGGAGCCTTTTGATGAAAAGTGTCATGGAGAATTGTGATGAGACGGGCATGGAGCATTATGATGACAAGAGTTCTGGAGCATTGCGTTGACAAGGGAATGGAGCATTGTGATTACAGGGACCATGGAGGATAGTGATGACATCTGTCATGGAACATTGTGCTGACAGGGGCCATGGAGCATTGTGATGACAGGTATAATGGGGCATGGTGATGACAGTGGTCATAGAGCATTGGGATGAAATGGATCATGGAGCAATGTGATTACAGGGACCATGTAGCATTGCGAATGCATAGGCTATGGAGCATTGTGATGACAGGAGTCAAGGAGCATTGTGATGTAAGTGGTCATGGATCATTGTGATGACAAATGTCCTGGACCATTGTGATGCCACGGGTCATGGAGCATTGTGATGCCACGGGTCATGGAGCATTGTGATGACATGTGTCTTGGGGCGTTGTGATGACAGTGGTCATCTAGAATTGTGATGAAAGGTATCATGGAGCACTGTGATGACGGGGGCCATGGAGTATTGTGATGACAAGGCCATGGAACATTGTGATGACAAGTATCATGGAGCTTTGTGATGACACGGGCATTCATCATTATGATGACAAGAGTTCTGGAGCATTGTGATGACAAGGGCATGGAGCATTGTGATTACAGGGGTCATGGAGCATTGTGATGACAACTGTCATGGAACATTGTGATGACAGGGTTCATGGAGCATTGTGATAAAAGGGGCCATGGAACATTTTGATGAAAAGGGCAGGCGAACATTTTGATTACATTGGTAATGGAGCATTGTGATGACATGGGCAGGGAACATTGTGGTGACAGGTGTCATAGAGCATTGTGATGACAATTGTCCTGTAACGTTGTGCTGTCACGCATCATGGAGCATTGTGGTGAGACGGGCATTGGAGCATTCTGATGACAGGCGTAATGGAGCCTTCTGAGGAAAGGTGTCATGGGTCATTGTGATTACAGCGATCATGGAACATTGTGATGACAGTGGTCATGGAGCATTGTAATGAAAGGGGTCATGGAGCACTGTGATTTCAGGGGCCATGTATAATTGTGATTACAAAGGCCATGGAGCATTGTGATGACAGTTGTCATGGAGCATTGTGTTGAAAGGGGCATGGAGCATTGTGACGACAATGTTCATGGAGCATTGTGATGACTGGTATCATGGAGCATTGTTATGAAAAAGGTCATGGGGCAGTGTAATGACAAGTATCATGGAGCATGTGATGAAAGGAGTCATGCAGCATTGTGATCAAAGGGGTCATGGACCACTACGTTGACATGCGTAATGGAGCATTGTGATGACAGGGATAATGGAACATTGTGATGACAAGGGCTATGGAGCTTTGTGATGACTGGGGTCATGGGGCATGTTGATGACAGTGGTCATGGAGCATTGTGATGACAAAGACCACGGAGCAATGTGATGACAGGTGTCATGGAGCATTGTGATGAAAGGGGTCATGGATCACTACGATGACATGGGTAATGGAGCATTGTGATGATACAGGCATGGAGCATTGTGATGACATGGGCATGGAGCATTATGATGAGAAGTGATCTGGAGCATTGCGATGACAAGGGTATGAAGCACTGTGATTACAGGGGCCAGGGAGCATTGAGATGACAAGGGCAGGGAACATTGTGATGACAGTGGTCATGGATCATTGTGATGATATCTGCCATGGAACATTGTGCTGACAGGGGCCATAGAGATTTGTAATGACAGGTGTCATGTGGCATTGTGATGACAGTGCTCATAGAGCATTGTGATGAAAAGGATCATGGAGCAATGTGATTACAGGGGCCATGGAGCATTGTGAATACATAGGCCATGGAGCATTGTGATGACAGGGGTCAAGGAGCATTGTGATGACATGGGCATGGGGCATTATGATGACAAGAGTTCTGGAGCATTGTGGTGACAAGGGCATGGAGCATTGTGATTACAGGGTTCATGGAGCATTGTGATGACAACTGTCATGGAACATTGTGATGACAGGGTTCATGGAGCATTGTGATTAAAGGGGCCATGGAGCATTTTGATGACAAGGGCAGGCGAACATTTTGATTTCATTGGTAATGGAGCATTGTGATGACATGGGAAGGGAACATTGTGATGACAGGTGTAATGGAACATTTTGATTACAGGGGACATGGAGCATTTTGATGACATGGGCAGGGAACATTGTGATGACAGTTGTCATGGAGCATTGTGATGACAATTGTCCTGTAACGTTGTGCTGACAGGGATCATGGAACTTTGTGATGAGACGGGCATTGGAGCATCGTGATGACAAGTGTACTGGAGCCTTCTGAGGAAAGGTGTCATGGGTCATTGTGATTACAGCGATCATGGAACATTGTGATGACAGTGGTCATGGAGCATTGTAATGACAGGGGCCATGGAGCAATGTGATGACATGGCTCATGTGGTATTGTGATGACAGTGGTCATGGAGCATTGTGATGAAAGGGGTCATGGAGCACTGTGATTACAGGGGCCATGTATAATTGTGATGACAGTTGTCATGGAGCATTGTGTTGAAAGGGGCATGGAGCATTGTGACGACAATAGTCATGGATTATTGTGATGACTGCTATCATGGAGCATTGTTATGAAAAAGGTCATGGGGCAGTGTAATGACAAGTATCATGGAGCATGTGATGAAAGGAGTCATGGAGCATTGTGATGAAAGGGGTCATGGACCACTACGATGACATGGGTAATGGAGCATTGTGATGACAGGGATAATGGAACATTGTGATGACAAGAGCTATGGAGCATTGTGATGACTGGGATCATGGGGCATGTTGATGAGTGTGGTCATGGAGCATTGTGATGACAAAGACCACGGAGCAATGTGATGACAGGTGTCATGGAGCATTGTAATAGCAGGGGTGAAGGGGCATTGTGATGACAGGGGCATGGAGCATTGTGATGACAGAAGTCATAGAATATTGTGATGACAAGGGCCATGCAGCATTGTCATGAAAGGTCTTATCTGGCATTGTGATGAGAGTGGTCATGGAGTATTGTGATAAAAGTTGTCCTGAAGCACTGTTATTACAGGGGCCATGTAGAATTTTGATGACAAAGGCCATGGAGCATTGTGATGACAGGCATCATGGAGCAATTTGATGAAAGTGGTCGTGGAGCATTGTGATGAAATGCATCATGGAACATTGTGAAGACAAGTGTCCTGGAGCATTGTGATGACAAGTGCCATGGCCAAATCTGATGCCAGGTTTCATGGAGCATTGTGATGACAGTGGTCATCAATCATTACGATGAAAGGTATCACGGAGCACTGTGATGACAGGGGCCATGGAGCATGTGATGACATGGGCATGGAGCATTATGATGAGAAGAGATGTGGAGCGTTGCGATGACAAGGGTATGGGGCATTGTGATTACAGGGGCCAGGGATCATTGAGATGAGAAGGGCAGGGAACATTGTGATGACAGCGGTCATGGATCATTGTGATGAATTCTGCCATGGAACATTGTGCTGACAGGGGCCATAGAGCATTGTAATGACAGGTGTCATGTGGCATTGTGATGACAGTGCTCATAGAGCATTGTGATGAAAAGGATCATGGAGCAAGGTGACTACAGGGGCCATGGAGCATTGTGAATACATAGGCCATGGAGCATTGTGATGACAGGGGTCAAGGAGCATTGTGATGACATGGGCATGGGGCATTATGATGACAAGAGTTCTGGAGCATTGTGATGATAAGGGTATGGAGCATTGTGATTACAGGGGACCAGGAGCATTGTGATTACATGGGCAGTGAATATTGTGATGACAGGTGTCATGGAGCACCGTGACGACAAGTGTCATCGAACATTATGATGACAGGGATCATGGAGCATTGTGATGACAAGTGCCATGGCGAATAGTGATGACAGATGTTATGGGGCATTGTGATGACAGTGGTCATCTAGAATTGTGATGAAAGGTAACATGGAGCACTGTGATAACAGGGGCCATGGAGCATTGCGATGACAAAGGCCATGGAGCATTGTGAGGACAAGTGTCATGGAGCATTGTGATGAGGCGGGCATGGAACATAATGATGCCAAGAGTTCTGGAGCATTGTGGTGACAAGGGCATGGAGCATTGTGATTACAGGGGTCATGAAGCATTGTGATGACAACTGTCATGGAACATTGTGATGACAGGGTTCATGGAGCATTGTGATTAAAGGGGCCATGGAGCATTTTGATGACAAGGGCAGGCGAACATTTTGATTTCATTGGTAATGGAGCATTGTGATGACATGGGAAGGGAACATTGTGATGACAGGTGTAATGGAACATTTTGATTACAGGGGACATGGAGCATTTTGATGACATGGGCAGGGAACATTGTGATGACAGTTGTCATGGAGCATTGTGATGACAATTGTCCTGTAACGTTGTGCTGACAGGGATCATGGAACTTTGTGATGAGACGGGCATTGGAGCATCGTGATGACAAGTGTACTGGAGCCTTCTGAGGAAAGGTGTCATGGGTCATTGTGATTACAGCGATCATGGAACATTGTGATGACAGTGGTCATGGAGCATTGTAATGACAGGGGCCATGGAGCAATGTGATGACATGGCTCATGTGGTATTGTGATGACAGTGGTCATGGAGCATTGTGATGAAAGGGGTCATGGAGCACTGTGATTACAGGGGCCATGTATAATTGTGATGACAAAGGCCATGGAGCATTGTGATGACAGTTGTCATGGAGCATTGTGTTGAAAGGGGCATGGAGCATTGTGACGACAATAGTCATGGATTATTGTGATGACTGCTATCATGGAGCATTGTTATGAAAAAGGTCATGGGGCAGTGTAATGACAAGTATCATGGAGCATGTGATGAAAGGAGTCATGGAGCATTGTGATGAAAGGGGTCATGGACCACTACGATGACATGGGTAATGGAGCATTGTGATGACAGGGATAATGGAACATTGTGATGACAAGAGCTATGGAGCATTGTGATGACTGGGATCATGGGGCATATTGATGACTGTGGTCATGGAGCATTGTGATGACAAAGACCACGGAGCAATGTGATGACAGGTGTCATGGAGCATTGTAATAGCAGGGGTGATGGGGCATTGTGATGACAGGGGCATGGAGCATTGTGATGACAGAAGTCATAGAATATTGTGATGACAAGGGCCATGCAGCATTGTCATGAAAGGTCTTATCTGGCATTGTGATGAGAGTGGTCATGGAGTATTGTGATAAAAGTTGTCCTGAAGCACTGTTATTACAGGGGCCATGTAGAATTTTGATGACAAAGGCCATGGAGCATTGTGATGACAGGCATCATGGAGCAATTTGATGAAAGTGGTCGTGGAGCATTGTGATGAAATGCATCATGGAACATTGTGAAGACAAGTGTCCTGGAGCATTGTGATGACAAGTGCCATGGCCAAATCTGATGCCAGGTTTCATGGAGCATTGTGATGACAGTGGTCATCAATCATTACGATGAAAGGTATCACGGAGCACTGTGATGACAGGGGCCATGGAGCATGTGATGACATGGGCATGGAGCATTATGATGAGAAGAGATGTGGAGCGTTGCGATGACAAGGGTATGGGGCATTGTGATTACAGGGGCCAGGGATCATTGAGATGAGAAGGGCAGGGAACATTGTGATGACAGCGGTCATGGATCATTGTGATGAATTCTGCCATGGAACCTTGTGCTGACAGGGGCCATAGAGCATTGTAATGACAGGTGTCATGTGGCATTGTGATGACAGTGCTCATAGAGCATTGTGATGAAAAGGATCATGGAGCAAGGTGACTACAGGGGCCATGGAGCATTGTGAATACATAGGCCATGGAGCATTGTGATGACAGGGGTCAAGGAGCATTGTGATGACATGGGCATGGGGCATTATGATGACAAGAGTTCTGGAGCATTGTGATGATAAGGGTATGGAGCATTGTGATTACAGGGGACCAGGAGCATTGTGATTACATAGGCAGTGAATATTGTGATGACAGGGGTCATGGAGCACCGTGACGACAAGTGTCATCGAACATTATGATGACAGGGATCATGGAGCATTGTGATGACAAGTGCCATGGCGAATAGTGATGACAGGTCTCATGGGGCATTGTGATGACAGTGGTCATCTAGAATTGTGATGAAAGGTAACATGGAGCACTGTGATAACAGGGGCCATGGAGCATTGCGATGACAAAGGCCATGGAGCATTGTGAGGACAAGTGTCATGGAGCATTGTGATGAGGCGGGCATGGAACATAATGATGCCAAGAGTTCTGGAGCATTGTGGTGACAAGGGCATGGAGCATTGTGATTACAGGGGTCATGGAGCATTGTGATGACAACTGTCATGGAACATTGTGATGACAGGGTTCATGGAGCATTGTGATTAAAGGGGCCATGGAGCATTTTGATGACAAGGGCAGGCGAACATTTTGATTTCATTGGTAATGGAGCATTGTGATGACATGGGAAGGGAACATTGTGATGACAGGTGTAATGGAACATTTTGATTACAGGGGACATGGAGCATTTTGATGACATGGGCAGGGAACATTGTGATGACAGTTGTCATGGAGCATTGTGATGACAATTGTCCTGTAACGTTGTGCTGACAGGGATCATGGAACTTTGTGATGAGACGGGCATTGGAGCATCGTGATGACAAGTGTACTGGAGCCTTCTGAGGAAAGGTGTCATGGGTCATTGTGATTACAGCGATCATGGAACATTGTGATGACAGTGGTCATGGAGCATTGTAATGACAGGGGCCATGGAGCAATGTGATGACATGGCTCATGTGGTATTGTGATGACAGTGGTCATGGAGCATTGTGATGAAAGGGGTCATGGAGCACTGTGATTACAGGGGCCATGTATAATTGTGATGACAAAGGCCATGGAGCATTGTGATGACAGTTGTCATGGAGCATTGTGTTGAAAGGGGCATGGAGCATTGTGACGACAATAGTCATGGATTATTGTGATGACTGCTATCATGGAGCATTGTTATGAAAAAGGTCATGGGGCAGTGTAATGACAAGTATCATGGAGCATGTGATGAAAGGAGTCATGGAGCATTGTGATGAAAGGGGTCATGGACCACTACGATGACATGGGTAATGGAGCATTGTGATGACAGGGATAATGGAACATTGTGATGACAAGAGCTATGGAGCATTGTGATGACTGGGATCATGGGGCATGTTGATGAGTGTGGTCATGGAGCATTGTGATGACAAAGACCACGGAGCAATGTGATGACAGGTGTCATGGAGCATTGTAATAGCAGGGGTGATGGGGCATTGTGATGACAGGGGCATGGAACATTGTGATGACAGAAGTCATAGAATATTGTGATGACAAGGGCCATGCAGCATTGTCATGAAAGGTCTTATCTGGCATTGTGATGAGAGTGGTCATGGAGTATTGTGATAAAAGTTGTCCTGAAGCACTGTTATTAAAGGGGCCATGTAGAATTTTGATGACAAAGGCCATGGAGCATTGTGATGACAGGCATCATGGAGCAATTTGATGAAAGTGGTCGTGGAGCATTGTGATGAAATGCATCATGGAACATTGTGAAGACAAGTGTCCTGGAGCATTGTGATGACAAGTGCCATGGCCAAATCTGATGCCAGGTTTCATGGAGCATTGTGATGACAGTGGTCATCTATCATTACGATGAAAGGTATCACGGAGCACTGTGATGACAGGGGCCATGGAGCATGTGATGACATGGGCATGGAGCATTATGATGAGAAGAGATGTGGAGCGTTGCGATGACAAGGGTATGGGGCATTGTGATTACAGGGGCCAGGGATCATTGAGATGAGAAGGGCAGGGAACATTGTGATGACAGCGGTCATGGATCATTGCGATGAATTCTGCCATGGAACCTTGTGCTGACAGGGGCCATAGAGCATTGTAATGACAGGTGTCATGTGGCATTGTGATGACAGTGCTCATAGAGCATTGTGATGAAAAGGATCATGGAGCAAGGTGACTACAGGGGCCATGGAGCATTGTGAATACATAGGCCATGGAGCATTGTGATGACAGGGGTCAAGGAGCATTGTGATGACATGGGCATGGGGCATTATGATGACAAGAGTTCTGGAGCATTGTGATGATAAGGGTATGGAGCATTGTGATTACAGGGGACCAGGAGCATTGTGATTACATGGGCAGTGAATATTGTGATGACAGGGGTCATGGAGCACCGTGACGACAAGTGTCATCGAACATTATGATGACAGGGATCATGGAGCATTGTGATGACAAGTGCCATGGCGAATAGTGATGACAGGTGTCATGGGGCATTGTGATGACAGTGGTCATCTAGAATTGTGATGAAAGGTAACATGGAGCACTGTGATAACAGGGGCCATGGAGCATTGCGATGACAAAGGCCATGGAGCATTGTGAGGACAAGTGTCATGGAGCATTGTGATGAGGCGGGCATGGAACATAATGATGCCAAGAGTTCTGGAGCATTGTGGTGACAAGGGCATGGAGCATTGTGATGACAAGGGCCATGGCCAATTCTCATGACAGGTGTCATCGGGCATTGTGATGACAGAGGTTATCAAGCATTGTGATGAAAGGTACCATGGACCACTGTGATAACAGGGGCCATGGAACATTGTGTTAACAAACGCCATGGAGCCTTTTGATGAAAAGTGTCATGGAGAATTGTGATGAGACGGGCATGGAGCATTATGATGACAAGAGTTCTGGAGCATTGCGTTGACAAGGGAATGGAGCATTGTGATTACAGGGACCATGGAGGATAGTGATGACATCTGTCATGGAACATTGTGCTGACAGGGGCCATGGAGCATTGTGATGACAGGTATAATGGGGCATGGTGATGACAGTGGTCATAGAGCATTGGGATGAAATGGATCATGGAGCAATGTGATTACAGGGACCATGTAGCATTGCGAATGCATAGGCTATGGAGCATTGTGATGACAGGAGTCAAGGAGCATTGTGATGTAAGTGGTCATGGATCATTGTGATGACAAATGTCCTGGACCATTGTGATGCCACGGGTCATGGAGCATTGTGATGACATGTGTCTTGGGGCGTTGTGATGACAGTGGTCATCTAGAATTGTGATGAAAGGTATCATGGAGCACTGTGATGACGGGGGCCATGGAGTATTGTGATGACAAGGCCATGGAACATTGTGATGACAAGTATCATGGAGCTTTGTGATGACACGGGCATTCATCATTATGATGACAAGAGTTCTGGAGCATTGTGATGACAAGGGCATGGAGCATTGTGATTACAGGGGTCATGGAGCATTGTGATGACAACTGTCATGGAACATTGTGATGACAGGGTTCATGGAGCATTGTGATAAAAGGGGCCATGGAACATTTTGATGAAAAGGGCAGGCGAACATTTTGATTACATTGGTAATGGAGCATTGTGATGACATGGGCAGGGAACATTGTGGTGACAGGTGTCATAGAGCATTGTGATGACAATTGTCCTGTAACGTTGTGTTGTCACGCATCATGGAGCATTGTGGTGAGACGGGCATTGGAGCATTCTGATGACAGGCGTAATGGAGCCTTCTGAGGAAAGGTGTCATGGGTCATTGTGATTACAGCGATCATGGAACATTGTGATGACAGTGGTCATGGAGCATTGTAATGACAGGGGCCATGGAGCAATGTGATGACAGGGCTCACGTGGCATTGTGATGACAGTGGTCATGGAGCATTGTGATGAAAGGGGTCATGGAGCACTGTGATTTCAGGGGCCATGTATAATTGTGATGACAAAGGCCATGGAGCATTGTGATGACAGTTGTCATGGAGCGTTGTGTTGAAAGGGGCATGGAGCATTGTGACGACAATGTTCATGGAGCATTGTGATGACTGGTATCATGGAGCATTGTTATGAAAAAGGTCATGGGGCAGTGTAATGACAAGTATCATGGAGCATGTGATGAAAGGAGTCATGCAGCATTGTGATGAAAGGGGTCATGGACCACTACGTTGACATGCGTAATGGAGCATTGTGATGACAGGGATAATGGAACATTGTGATGACAAGGGCTATGGAGCTTTGTGATGACTGGGGTCATGGGGCATGTTGATGACAGTGGTCATGGAGCATTGTGATGACAAAGACCACGGAGCAATGTGATGACAGGTGTCATGGAGCATTGTGATGAAAGGGGTCATGGATCACTACGATGACATGGGTAATGGAGCATTGTGATGATACAGGCATGGAGCATTGTGATGACATGGGCATGGAGCATTATGATGAGAAGTGATCTGGAGCATTGCGATGACAAGGGTATGAAGCACTGTGATTACAGGGGCCAGGGAGCATTGAGATGACAAGGGCAGGGAACATTGTGATGACAGCGGTCATGGATCATTGTGATGATATCTGCCATGGAACATTGTGCTGACAGGGGCCATAGAGATTTGTAATGACAGGTGTCATGTGGCATTGTGATGACAGTGCTCATAGAGCATTGTGATGAAAAGGATCATGGAGCAATGTGATTACAGGGGCCATGGAGCATTGTGCATACATAGGCCATGGAGCATTGTGATGACAGGGGTCAAGGAGCATTGTGATGACATGGGCATGGGGCATTATGATGACAAGAGTTCTGGAGCATTGTGATGACAAGGGCATGGAGCATTGTGATTACAGGGGTCATGGAGCATTGTGATGACAACTGTCATGGAACATTGTGATGACAGGGTTCATGGAGCATTGTGATTAAAGGGGCCATGGAGCATTTTGATGACAAGGGCAGGCGAACATTTTGATTTCATTGGTAATGGAGCATTGTGTTGACATGGGAAGGGAACATTGTGATGACAGGTGTAATGGAACATTTTGATTACAGGGGACATGGAGCATTTTGATGACATGGTCAGGGAACATTGTGATGACAGTGGTCATGGAGCATTGTGATGACAATTGTCCTGTAACGTTGTGCTGACAGGGATCATGGAACTTTGTGATGAGACGGGCATTGGAGCATCGTGATGACAAGTGTACTGGAGCCTTCTGAGGAAAGGTGTCATGGGTCATTGTGATTACAGCGATCATGGAACATTGTGATGACAGTGGTCATGGAGCATTGTAATGACAGGGGCCATGGAGCAATGTGATGACATGGCTCATGTGGTATTGTGATGACAGTGGTCATGGAGCATTGTGATGAAAGGGGTCATGGAGCACTGTGATTACAGGGGCCATGTATAATTGTGATGACAAAGGCCATGGAGCATTGTGATGACAGTTGTCATGGAGCATTGTGTTGAAAGGGGCATGGAGCATTGTGACGACAATAGTCATGGATTATTGTGATGACTGCTATCATGGAGCATTGTTATGAAAAAGGTCATGGGGCAGTGTAATGACAAGTATCATGGAGCATGTGATGAAAGGAGTCATGGAGCATTGTGATGAAAGGGGTCATGGACCACTACGATGACATGGGTAATGGAGCATTGTGATGACAGGGATAATGGAACATTGTGATGACAAGAGCTATGGAGCATTGTGATGACTGGGATAATGGGGCATATTGATGACTGTGGTCATGGAGCATTGTGATGACAAAGACCACGGAGCAATGTGATGACAGGTGTCATGGAGCATTGTAATAGCAGGGGTGAAGGGGCATTGTGATGACAGGGGCATGGAGCATTGTGATGACAGAAGTCATAGAATATTGTGATGACAAGGGCCATGCAGCATTGTCATGAAAGGTCTTATCTGGCATTGTGATGAGAGTGGTCATGGAGTATTGTGATAAAAGTTGTCCTGAAGCACTGTTATTACAGGGGCCATGTAGAATTTTGATGACAAAGGCCATGGAGCATTGTGATGACAGGCATCATGGAGCAATTTGATGAAAGTGGTCGTGGAGCATTGTGATGAAATGCATCATGGAACATTGTGAAGACAAGTGTCCTGGAGCATTGTGATGACAAGTGCCATGGCCAAATCTGATGCCAGGTTTCATGGAGCATTGTGATGACAGTGGTCATCTATCATTACGATGAAAGGTATCACGGAGCACTGTGATGACAGGGGCCATGGAGCATGTGATGACATGGGCATGGAGCATTATGATGAGAAGAGATGTGGAGCGTTGCGATGACAAGGGTATGGGGCATTGTGATTACAGGGGCCAGGGATCATTGAGATGAGAAGGGCAGGGAACATTGTGATGACAGCGGTCATGGATCATTGCGATGAATTCTGCCATGGAACCTTGTGCTGACAGGGGCCATAGAGCATTGTAATGACAGGTGTCATGTGGCATTGTGATGACAGTGCTCATAGAGCATTGTGATGAAAAGGATCATGGAGCAAGGTGACTACAGGGGCCATGGAGCATTGTGAATACATAGGCCATGGAGCATTGTGATGACAGGGGTCAAGGAGCATTGTGATGACATGGGCATGGGGCATTATGATGACAAGAGTTCTGGAGCATTGTGATGATAAGGGTATGGAGCATTGTGATTACAGGGGACCAGGAGCATTGTGATTACATGGGCAGTGAATATTGTGATGACAGGGGTCATGGAGCACCGTGACGACAAGTGTCATCGAACATTATGATGACAGGGATCATGGAGCATTGTGATGACAAGTGCCATGGCGAATAGTGATGACAGGTGTCATGGGGCATTGTGATGACAGTGGTCATCTAGAATTGTGATGAAAGGTAACATGGAGCACTGTGATAACAGGGGCCATGGAGCATTGCGATGACAAAGGCCATGGAGCATTGTGAGGACAAGTGTCATGGAGCATTGTGATGAGGCGGGCATGGAACATAATGATGCCAAGAGTTCTGGAGCATTGTGGTGACAAGGGCATGGAGCATTGTGATGACAAGGGCCATGGCCAATTCTCATGACAGGTGTCATCGGGCATTGTGATGACAGAGGTTATCAAGCATTGTGATGAAAGGTACCATGGACCACTGTGATAACAGGGGCCATGGAACATTGTGTTAACAAACGCCATGGAGCCTTTTGATGAAAAGTGTCATGGAGAATTGTGATGAGACGGGCATGGAGCATTATGATGACAAGAGTTCTGGAGCATTGCGTTGACAAGGGAATGGAGCATTGTGATTACAGGGACCATGGAGGATAGTGATGACATCTGTCATGGAACATTGTGCTGACAGGGGCCATGGAGCATTGTGATGACAGGTATAATGGGGCATGGTGATGACAGTGGTCATAGAGCATTGGGATGAAATGGATCATGGAGCAATGTGATTACAGGGACCATGTAGCATTGCGAATGCATAGGCTATGGAGCATTGTGATGACAGGAGTCAAGGAGCATTGTGATGTAAGTGGTCATGGATCATTGTGATGACAAATGTCCTGGACCATTGTGATGCCATGGGTCATGGAGCATTGTGATGCCACGGGTCATGGAGCATTGTGATGACATGTGTCTTGGGGCGTTGTGATGACAGTGGTCATCTAGAATTGTGATGAAAGGTATCATGGAGCACTGTGATGACGGGGGCCATGGAGTATTGTGATGACAAGGCCATGGAACATTGTGATGACAAGTATCATGGAGCTTTGTGATGACACGGGCATTCATCATTATGATGACAAGAGTTCTGGAGCATTGTGATGACAAGGGCATGGAGCATTGTGATTACAGGGGTCATGGAGCATTGTGATGACAACTGTCATGGAACATTGTGATGACAGGGTTCATGGAGCATTGTGATAAAAGGGGCCATGGAACATTTTGATGAAAAGGGCAGGCGAACATTTTGATTACATTGGTAATGGAGCATTGTGATGACATGGGCAGGGAACATTGTGGTGACAGGTGTCATAGAGCATTGTGATGACAATTGTCCTGTAACGTTGTGCTGTCACGCATCATGGAGCATTGTGGTGAGACGGGCATTGGAGCATTCTGATGACAGGCGTAATGGAGCCTTCTGAGGAAAGGTGTCATGGGTCATTGTGATTACAGCGATCATGGAACATTGTGATGACAGTGGTCATGGAGCATTGTAATGAAAGGGGTCATGGAGCACTGTGATTTCAGGGGCCATGTATAATTGTGATTACAAAGGCCATGGAGCATTGTGATGACAGTTGTCATGGAGCATTGTGTTGAAAGGGGCATGGAGCATTGTGACGACAATGTTCATGGAGCATTGTGATGACTGGTATCATGGAGCATTGTTATGAAAAAGGTCATGGGGCAGTGTAATGACAAGTATCATGGAGCATGTGATGAAAGGAGTCATGCAGCATTGTGATCAAAGGGGTCATGGACCACTACGTTGACATGCGTAATGGAGCATTGTGATGACAGGGATAATGGAACATTGTGATGACAAGGGCTATGGAGCTTTGTGATGACTGGGGTCATGGGGCATGTTGATGACAGTGGTCATGGAGCATTGTGATGACAAAGACCACGGAGCAATGTGATGACAGGTGTCATGGAGCATTGTGATGAAAGGGGTCATGGATCACTACGATGACATGGGTAATGGAGCATTGTGATGATACAGGCATGGAGCATTGTGATGACATGGGCATGGAGCATTATGATGAGAAGTGATCTGGAGCATTGCGATGACAAGGGTATGAAGCACTGTGATTACAGGGGCCAGGGAGCATTGAGATGACAAGGGCAGGGAACATTGTGATGACAGTGGTCATGGATCATTGTGATGATATCTGCCATGGAACATTGTGCTGACAGGGGCCATAGAGATTTGTAATGACAGGTGTCATGTGGCATTGTGATGACAGTGCTCATAGAGCATTGTGATGAAAAGGATCATGGAGCAATGTGATTACAGGGGCCATGGAGCATTGTGAATACATAGGCCATGGAGCATTGTGATGACAGGGGTCAAGGAGCATTGTGATGACATGGGCATGGGGCATTATGATGACAAGAGTTCTGGAGCATTGTGGTGACAAGGGCATGGAGCATTGTGATTACAGGGTTCATGGAGCATTGTGATGACAACTGTCATGGAACATTGTGATGACAGGGTTCATGGAGCATTGTGATTAAAGGGGCCATGGAGCATTTTGATGACAAGGGCAGGCGAACATTTTGATTTCATTGGTAATGGAGCATTGTGATGACATGGGAAGGGAACATTGTGATGACAGGTGTAATGGAACATTTTGATTACAGGGGACATGGAGCATTTTGATGACATGGGCAGGGAACATTGTGATGACAGTTGTCATGGAGCATTGTGATGACAATTGTCCTGTAACGTTGTGCTGACAGGGATCATGGAACTTTGTGATGAGACGGGCATTGGAGCATCGTGATGACAAGTGTACTGGAGCCTTCTGAGGAAAGGTGTCATGGGTCATTGTGATTACAGCGATCATGGAACATTGTGATGACAGTGGTCATGGAGCATTGTAATGACAGGGGCCATGGAGCAATGTGATGACATGGCTCATGTGGTATTGTGATGACAGTGGTCATGGAGCATTGTGATGAAAGGGGTCATGGAGCACTGTGATTACAGGGGCCATGTATAATTGTGATGACAAAGGCCATGGAGCATTGTGATGACAGTTGTCATGGAGCATTGTGTTGAAAGGGGCATGGAGCATTGTGACGACAATAGTCATGGATTATTGTGATGACTGCTATCATGGAGCATTGTTATGAAAAAGGTCATGGGGCAGTGTAATGACAAGTATCATGGAGCATGTGATGAAAGGAGTCATGGAGCATTGTGATGAAAGGGGTCATGGACCACTACGATGACATGGGTAATGGAGCATTGTGATGACAGGGATAATGGAACATTGTGATGACAAGAGCTATGGAGCATTGTGATGACTGGGATCATGGGGCATGTTGATGAGTGTGGTCATGGAGCATTGTGATGACAAAGACCACGGAGCAATGTGATGACAGGTGTCATGGAGCATTGTAATAGCAGGGGTGAAGGGGCATTGTGATGACAGGGGCATGGAGCATTGTGATGACAGAAGTCATAGAATATTGTGATGACAAGGGCCATGCAGCATTGTCATGAAAGGTCTTATCTGGCATTGTGATGAGAGTGGTCATGGAGTATTGTGATAAAAGTTGTCCTGAAGCACTGTTATTACAGGGGCCATGTAGAATTTTGATGACAAAGGCCATGGAGCATTGTGATGACAGGCATCATGGAGCAATTTGATGAAAGTGGTCGTGGAGCATTGTGATGAAATGCATCATGGAACATTGTGAAGACAAGTGTCCTGGAGCATTGTGATGACAAGTGCCATGGCCAAATCTGATGCCAGGTTTCATGGAGCATTGTGATGACAGTGGTCATCAATCATTACGATGAAAGGTATCACGGAGCACTGTGATGACAGGGGCCATGGAGCATGTGATGACATGGGCATGGAGCATTATGATGAGAAGAGATGTGGAGCGTTGCGATGACAAGGGTATGGGGCATTGTGATTACAGGGGCCAGGGATCATTGAGATGAGAAGGGCAGGGAACATTGTGATGACAGCGGTCATGGATCATTGTGATGAATTCTGCCATGGAACATTGTGCTGACAGGGGCCATAGAGCATTGTAATGACAGGTGTCATGTGGCATTGTGATGACAGTGCTCATAGAGCATTGTGATGAAAAGGATCATGGAGCAAGGTGACTACAGGGGCCATGGAGCATTGTGAATACATAGGCCATGGAGCATTGTGATGACAGGGGTCAAGGAGCATTGTGATGACATGGGCATGGGGCATTATGATGACAAGAGTTCTGGAGCATTGTGATGATAAGGGTATGGAGCATTGTGATTACAGGGGACCAGGAGCATTGTGATTACATGGGCAGTGAATATTGTGATGACAGGTGTCATGGAGCACCGTGACGACAAGTGTCATCGAACATTATGATGACAGGGATCATGGAGCATTGTGATGACAAGTGCCATGGCGAATAGTGATGACAGATGTTATGGGGCATTGTGATGACAGTGGTCATCTAGAATTGTGATGAAAGGTAACATGGAGCACTGTGATAACAGGGGCCATGGAGCATTGCGATGACAAAGGCCATGGAGCATTGTGAGGACAAGTGTCATGGAGCATTGTGATGAGGCGGGCATGGAACATAATGATGCCAAGAGTTCTGGAGCATTGTGGTGACAAGGGCATGGAGCATTGTGATTACAGGGGTCATGAAGCATTGTGATGACAACTGTCATGGAACATTGTGATGACAGGGTTCATGGAGCATTGTGATTAAAGGGGCCATGGAGCATTTTGATGACAAGGGCAGGCGAACATTTTGATTTCATTGGTAATGGAGCATTGTGATGACATGGGAAGGGAACATTGTGATGACAGGTGTAATGGAACATTTTGATTACAGGGGACATGGAGCATTTTGATGACATGGGCAGGGAACATTGTGATGACAGTTGTCATGGAGCATTGTGATGACAATTGTCCTGTAACGTTGTGCTGACAGGGATCATGGAACTTTGTGATGAGACGGGCATTGGAGCATCGTGATGACAAGTGTACTGGAGCCTTCTGAGGAAAGGTGTCATGGGTCATTGTGATTACAGCGATCATGGAACATTGTGATGACAGTGGTCATGGAGCATTGTAATGACAGGGGCCATGGAGCAATGTGATGACATGGCTCATGTGGTATTGTGATGACAGTGGTCATGGAGCATTGTGATGAAAGGGGTCATGGAGCACTGTGATTACAGGGGCCATGTATAATTGTGATGACAAAGGCCATGGAGCATTGTGATGACAGTTGTCATGGAGCATTGTGTTGAAAGGGGCATGGAGCATTGTGACGACAATAGTCATGGATTATTGTGATGACTGCTATCATGGAGCATTGTTATGAAAAAGGTCATGGGGCAGTGTAATGACAAGTATCATGGAGCATGTGATGAAAGGAGTCATGGAGCATTGTGATGAAAGGGGTCATGGACCACTACGATGACATGGGTAATGGAGCATTGTGATGACAGGGATAATGGAACATTGTGATGACAAGAGCTATGGAGCATTGTGATGACTGGGATCATGGGGCATATTGATGACTGTGGTCATGGAGCATTGTGATGACAAAGACCACGGAGCAATGTGATGACAGGTGTCATGGAGCATTGTAATAGCAGGGGTGATGGGGCATTGTGATGACAGGGGCATGGAACATTGTGATGACAGAAGTCATAGAATATTGTGATGACAAGGGCCATGCAGCATTGTCATGAAAGGTCTTATCTGGCATTGTGATGAGAGTGGTCATGGAGTATTGTGATAAAAGTTGTCCTGAAGCACTGTTATTACAGGGGCCATGTAGAATTTTGATGACAAAGGCCATGGAGCATTGTGATGACAGGCATCATGGAGCAATTTGATGAAAGTGGTCGTGGAGCATTGTGATGAAATGCATCATGGAACATTGTGAAGACAAGTGTCCTGGAGCATTGTGATGACAAGTGCCATGGCCAAATCTGATGCCAGGTTTCATGGAGCATTGTGATGACAGTGGTCATCTATCATTACGATGAAAGGTATCACGGAGCACTGTGATGACAGGGGCCATGGAGCATGTGATGACATGGGCATGGAGCATTATGATGAGAAGAGATGTGGAGCGTTGCGATGACAAGGGTATGGGGCATTGTGATTACAGGGGCCAGGGATCATTGAGATGAGAAGGGCAGGGAACATTGTGATGACAGCGGTCATGGATCATTGCGATGAATTCTGCCATGGAACCTTGTGCTGACAGGGGCCATAGAGCATTGTAATGACAGGTGTCATGTGGCATTGTGATGACAGTGCTCATAGAGCATTGTGATGAAAAGGATCATGGAGCAAGGTGACTACAGGGGCCATGGAGCATTGTGAATACATAGGCCATGGAGCATTGTGATGACAGGGGTCAAGGAGCATTGTGATGACATGGGCATGGGGCATTATGATGACAAGAGTTCTGGAGCATTGTGATGATAAGGGTATGGAGCATTGTGATTACAGGGGACCAGGAGCATTGTGATTACATGGGCAGTGAATATTGTGATGACAGGGGTCATGGAGCACCGTGACGACAAGTGTCATCGAACATTATGATGACAGGGATCATGGAGCATTGTGATGACAAGTGCCATGGCGAATAGTGATGACAGGTGTCATGGGGCATTGTGATGACAGTGGTCATCTAGAATTGTGATGAAAGGTAACATGGAGCACTGTGATAACAGGGGCCATGGAGCATTGCGATGACAAAGGCCATGGAGCATTGTGAGGACAAGTGTCATGGAGCATTGTGATGAGGCGGGCATGGAACATAATGATGCCAAGAGTTCTGGAGCATTGTGGTGACAAGGGCATGGAGCATTGTGATGACAAGGGCCATGGCCAATTCTCATGACAGGTGTCATCGGGCATTGTGATGACAGAGGTTATCAAGCATTGTGATGAAAGGTACCATGGACCACTGTGATAACAGGGGCCATGGAACATTGTGTTAACAAACGCCATGGAGCCTTTTGATGAAAAGTGTCATGGAGAATTGTGATGAGACGGGCATGGAGCATTATGATGACAAGAGTTCTGGAGCATTGCGTTGACAAGGGAATGGAGCATTGTGATTACAGGGACCATGGAGGATAGTGATGACATCTGTCATGGAACATTGTGCTGACAGGGGCCATGGAGCATTGTGATGACAGGTATAATGGGGCATGGTGATGACAGTGGTCATAGAGCATTGGGATGAAATGGATCATGGAGCAATGTGATTACAGGGACCATGTAGCATTGCGAATGCATAGGCTATGGAGCATTGTGATGACAGGAGTCAAGGAGCATTGTGATGTAAGTGGTCATGGATCATTGTGATGACAAATGTCCTGGACCATTGTGATGCCACGGGTCATGGAGCATTGTGATGCCACGGGTCATGGAGCATTGTGATGACATGTGTCTTGGGGCGTTGTGATGACAGTGGTCATCTAGAATTGTGATGAAAGGTATCATGGAGCACTGTGATGACGGGGGCCATGGAGTATTGTGATGACAAGGCCATGGAACATTGTGATGACAAGTATCATGGAGCTTTGTGATGACACGGGCATTCATCATTATGATGACAAGAGTTCTGGAGCATTGTGATGACAAGGGCATGGAGCATTGTGATTACAGGGGTCATGGAGCATTGTGATGACAACTGTCATGGAACATTGTGATGACAGGGTTCATGGAGCATTGTGATAAAAGGGGCCATGGAACATTTTGATGAAAAGGGCAGGCGAACATTTTGATTACATTGGTAATGGAGCATTGTGATGACATGGGCAGGGAACATTGTGGTGACAGGTGTCATAGAGCATTGTGATGACAATTGTCCTGTAACGTTGTGCTGTCACGCATCATGGAGCATTGTGGTGAGACGGGCATTGGAGCATTCTGATGACAGGCGTAATGGAGCCTTCTGAGGAAAGGTGTCATGGGTCATTGTGATTACAGCGATCATGGAACATTGTGATGACAGTGGTCATGGAGCATTGTAATGAAAGGGGTCATGGAGCACTGTGATTTCAGGGGCCATGTATAATTGTGATTACAAAGGCCATGGAGCATTGTGATGACAGTTGTCATGGAGCATTGTGTTGAAAGGGGCATGGAGCATTGTGACGACAATGTTCATGGAGCATTGTGATGACTGGTATCATGGAGCATTGTTATGAAAAAGGTCATGGGGCAGTGTAATGACAAGTATCATGGAGCATGTGATGAAAGGAGTCATGCAGCATTGTGATCAAAGGGGTCATGGACCACTACGTTGACATGCGTAATGGAGCATTGTGATGACAGGGATAATGGAACATTGTGATGACAAGGGCTATGGAGCTTTGTGATGACTGGGGTCATGGGGCATGTTGATGACAGTGGTCATGGAGCATTGTGATGACAAAGACCACGGAGCAATGTGATGACAGGTGTCATGGAGCATTGTGATGAAAGGGGTCATGGATCACTACGATGACATGGGTAATGGAGCATTGTGATGATACAGGCATGGAGCATTGTGATGACATGGGCATGGAGCATTATGATGAGAAGTGATCTGGAGCATTGCGATGACAAGGGTATGAAGCACTGTGATTACAGGGGCCAGGGAGCATTGAGATGACAAGGGCAGGGAACATTGTGATGACAGTGGTCATGGATCATTGTGATGATATCTGCCATGGAACATTGTGCTGACAGGGGCCATAGAGATTTGTAATGACAGGTGTCATGTGGCATTGTGATGACAGTGCTCATAGAGCATTGTGATGAAAAGGATCATGGAGCAATGTGATTACAGGGGCCATGGAGCATTGTGAATACATAGGCCATGGAGCATTGTGATGACAGGGGTCAAGGAGCATTGTGATGACATGGGCATGGGGCATTATGATGACAAGAGTTCTGGAGCATTGTGATGATAAGGGTATGGAGCATTGTGATTACAGGGGACCAGGAGCATTGTGATTACATGGGCAGTGAATATTGTGATGACAGGGGTCATGGAGCACCGTGACGACAAGTGTCATCGAACATTATGATGACAGGGATCATGGAGCATTGTGATGACAAGTGCCATGGCGAATAGTGATGACAGGTGTCATGGGGCATTGTGATGACAGTGGTCATCTAGAATTGTGATGAAAGGTAACATGGAGCACTGTGATAACAGGGGCCATGGAGCATTGCGATGACAAAGGCCATGGAGCATTGTGAGGACAAGTGTCATGGAGCATTGTGATGAGGCGGGCATGGAACATAATGATGCCAAGAGTTCTGGAGCATTGTGGTGACAAGGGCATGGAGCATTGTGATGACAAGGGCCATGGCCAATTCTCATGACAGGTGTCATCGGGCATTGTGATGACAGAGGTTATCAAGCATTGTGATGAAAGGTACCATGGACCACTGTGATAACAGGGGCCATGGAACATTGTGTTAACAAACGCCATGGAGCCTTTTGATGAAAAGTGTCATGGAGAATTGTGATGAGACGGGCATGGAGCATTATGATGACAAGAGTTCTGGAGCATTGCGTTGACAAGGGAATGGAGCATTGTGATTACAGGGACCATGGAGGATAGTGATGACATCTGTCATGGAACATTGTGCTGACAGGGGCCATGGAGCATTGTGATGACAGGTATAATGGGGCATGGTGATGACAGTGGTCATAGAGCATTGGGATGAAATGGATCATGGAGCAATGTGATTACAGGGACCATGTAGCATTGCGAATGCATAGGCTATGGAGCATTGTGATGACAGGAGTCAAGGAGCATTGTGATGTAAGTGGTCATGGATCATTGTGATGACAAATGTCCTGGACCATTGTGATGCCACGGGTCATGGAGCATTGTGATGCCACGGGTCATGGAGCATTGTGATGACATGTGTCTTGGGGCGTTGTGATGACAGTGGTCATCTAGAATTGTGATGAAAGGTATCATGGAGCACTGTGATGACGGGGGCCATGGAGTATTGTGATGACAAGGCCATGGAACATTGTGATGACAAGTATCATGGAGCTTTGTGATGACACGGGCATTCATCATTATGATGACAAGAGTTCTGGAGCATTGTGATGACAAGGGCATGGAGCATTGTGATTACAGGGGTCATGGAGCATTGTGATGACAACTGTCATGGAACATTGTGATGACAGGGTTCATGGAGCATTGTGATAAAAGGGGCCATGGAACATTTTGATGAAAAGGGCAGGCGAACATTTTGATTACATTGGTAATGGAGCATTGTGATGACATGGGCAGGGAACATTGTGGTGACAGGTGTCATAGAGCATTGTGATGACAATTGTCCTGTAACGTTGTGCTGTCACGCATCATGGAGCATTGTGGTGAGACGGGCATTGGAGCATTCTGATGACAGGCGTAATGGAGCCTTCTGAGGAAAGGTGTCATGGGTCATTGTGATTACAGCGATCATGGAACATTGTGATGACAGTGGTCATGGAGCATTGTAATGAAAGGGGTCATGGAGCACTGTGATTTCAGGGGCCATGTATAATTGTGATTACAAAGGCCATGGAGCATTGTGATGACAGTTGTCATGGAGCATTGTGTTGAAAGGGGCATGGAGCATTGTGACGACAATGTTCATGGAGCATTGTGATGACTGGTATCATGGAGCATTGTTATGAAAAAGGTCATGGGGCAGTGTAATGACAAGTATCATGGAGCATGTGATGAAAGGAGTCATGCAGCATTGTGATCAAAGGGGTCATGGACCACTACGTTGACATGCGTAATGGAGCATTGTGATGACAGGGATAATGGAACATTGTGATGACAAGGGCTATGGAGCTTTGTGATGACTGGGGTCATGGGGCATGTTGATGACAGTGGTCATGGAGCATTGTGATGACAAAGACCACGGAGCAATGTGATGACAGGTGTCATGGAGCATTGTGATGAAAGGGGTCATGGATCACTACGATGACATGGGTAATGGAGCATTGTGATGATACAGGCATGGAGCATTGTGATGACATGGGCATGGAGCATTATGATGAGAAGTGATCTGGAGCATTGCGATGACAAGGGTATGAAGCACTGTGATTACAGGGGCCAGGGAGCATTGAGATGACAAGGGCAGGGAACATTGTGATGACAGTGGTCATGGATCATTGTGATGATATCTGCCATGGAACATTGTGCTGACAGGGGCCATAGAGATTTGTAATGACAGGTGTCATGTGGCATTGTGATGACAGTGCTCATAGAGCATTGTGATGAAAAGGATCATGGAGCAATGTGATTACAGGGGCCATGGAGCATTGTGAATACATAGGCCATGGAGCATTGTGATGACAGGGGTCAAGGAGCATTGTGATGACATGGGCATGGGGCATTATGATGACAAGAGTTCTGGAGCATTGTGGTGACAAGGGCATGGAGCATTGTGATTACAGGGTTCATGGAGCATTGTGATGACAACTGTCATGGAACATTGTGATGACAGGGTTCATGGAGCATTGTGATTAAAGGGGCCATGGAGCATTTTGATGACAAGGGCAGGCGAACATTTTGATTTCATTGGTAATGGAGCATTGTGATGACATGGGAAGGGAACATTGTGATGACAGGTGTAATGGAACATTTTGATTACAGGGGACATGGAGCATTTTGATGACATGGGCAGGGAACATTGTGATGACAGTTGTCATGGAGCATTGTGATGACAATTGTCCTGTAACGTTGTGCTGACAGGGATCATGGAACTTTGTGATGAGACGGGCATTGGAGCATCGTGATGACAAGTGTACTGGAGCCTTCTGAGGAAAGGTGTCATGGGTCATTGTGATTACAGCGATCATGGAACATTGTGATGACAGTGGTCATGGAGCATTGTAATGACAGGGGCCATGGAGCAATGTGATGACATGGCTCATGTGGTATTGTGATGACAGTGGTCATGGAGCATTGTGATGAAAGGGGTCATGGAGCACTGTGATTACAGGGGCCATGTATAATTGTGATGACAGTTGTCATGGAGCATTGTGTTGAAAGGGGCATGGAGCATTGTGACGACAATAGTCATGGATTATTGTGATGACTGCTATCATGGAGCATTGTTATGAAAAAGGTCATGGGGCAGTGTAATGACAAGTATCATGGAGCATGTGATGAAAGGAGTCATGGAGCATTGTGATGAAAGGGGTCATGGACCACTACGATGACATGGGTAATGGAGCATTGTGATGACAGGGATAATGGAACATTGTGATGACAAGAGCTATGGAGCATTGTGATGACTGGGATCATGGGGCATGTTGATGAGTGTGGTCATGGAGCATTGTGATGACAAAGACCACGGAGCAATGTGATGACAGGTGTCATGGAGCATTGTAATAGCAGGGGTGAAGGGGCATTGTGATGACAGGGGCATGGAGCATTGTGATGACAGAAGTCATAGAATATTGTGATGACAAGGGCCATGCAGCATTGTCATGAAAGGTCTTATCTGGCATTGTGATGAGAGTGGTCATGGAGTATTGTGATAAAAGTTGTCCTGAAGCACTGTTATTACAGGGGCCATGTAGAATTTTGATGACAAAGGCCATGGAGCATTGTGATGACAGGCATCATGGAGCAATTTGATGAAAGTGGTCGTGGAGCATTGTGATGAAATGCATCATGGAACATTGTGAAGACAAGTGTCCTGGAGCATTGTGATGACAAGTGCCATGGCCAAATCTGATGCCAGGTTTCATGGAGCATTGTGATGACAGTGGTCATCAATCATTACGATGAAAGGTATCACGGAGCACTGTGATGACAGGGGCCATGGAGCATGTGATGACATGGGCATGGAGCATTATGATGAGAAGAGATGTGGAGCGTTGCGATGACAAGGGTATGGGGCATTGTGATTACAGGGGCCAGGGATCATTGAGATGAGAAGGGCAGGGAACATTGTGATGACAGCGGTCATGGATCATTGTGATGAATTCTGCCATGGAACATTGTGCTGACAGGGGCCATAGAGCATTGTAATGACAGGTGTCATGTGGCATTGTGATGACAGTGCTCATAGAGCATTGTGATGAAAAGGATCATGGAGCAAGGTGACTACAGGGGCCATGGAGCATTGTGAATACATAGGCCATGGAGCATTGTGATGACAGGGGTCAAGGAGCATTGTGATGACATGGGCATGGGGCATTATGATGACAAGAGTTCTGGAGCATTGTGATGATAAGGGTATGGAGCATTGTGATTACAGGGGACCAGGAGCATTGTGATTACATGGGCAGTGAATATTGTGATGACAGGTGTCATGGAGCACCGTGACGACAAGTGTCATCGAACATTATGATGACAGGGATCATGGAGCATTGTGATGACAAGTGCCATGGCGAATAGTGATGACAGATGTTATGGGGCATTGTGATGACAGTGGTCATCTAGAATTGTGATGAAAGGTAACATGGAGCACTGTGATAACAGGGGCCATGGAGCATTGCGATGACAAAGGCCATGGAGCATTGTGAGGACAAGTGTCATGGAGCATTGTGATGAGGCGGGCATGGAACATAATGATGCCAAGAGTTCTGGAGCATTGTGGTGACAAGGGCATGGAGCATTGTGATTACAGGGGTCATGAAGCATTGTGATGACAACTGTCATGGAACATTGTGATGACAGGGTTCATGGAGCATTGTGATTAAAGGGGCCATGGAGCATTTTGATGACAAGGGCAGGCGAACATTTTGATTTCATTGGTAATGGAGCATTGTGATGACATGGGAAGGGAACATTGTGATGACAGGTGTAATGGAACATTTTGATTACAGGGGACATGGAGCATTTTGATGACATGGGCAGGGAACATTGTGATGACAGTTGTCATGGAGCATTGTGATGACAATTGTCCTGTAACGTTGTGCTGACAGGGATCATGGAACTTTGTGATGAGACGGGCATTGGAGCATCGTGATGACAAGTGTACTGGAGCCTTCTGAGGAAAGGTGTCATGGGTCATTGTGATTACAGCGATCATGGAACATTGTGATGACAGTGGTCATGGAGCATTGTAATGACAGGGGCCATGGAGCAATGTGATGACATGGCTCATGTGGTATTGTGATGACAGTGGTCATGGAGCATTGTGATGAAAGGGGTCATGGAGCACTGTGATTACAGGGGCCATGTATAATTGTGATGACAAAGGCCATGGAGCATTGTGATGACAGTTGTCATGGAGCATTGTGTTGAAAGGGGCATGGAGCATTGTGACGACAATAGTCATGGATTATTGTGATGACTGCTATCATGGAGCATTGTTATGAAAAAGGTCATGGGGCAGTGTAATGACAAGTATCATGGAGCATGTGATGAAAGGAGTCATGGAGCATTGTGATGAAAGGGGTCATGGACCACTACGATGACATGGGTAATGGAGCATTGTGATGACAGGGATAATGGAACATTGTGATGACAAGAGCTATGGAGCATTGTGATGACTGGGATCATGGGGCATATTGATGACTGTGGTCATGGAGCATTGTGATGACAAAGACCACGGAGCAATGTGATGACAGGTGTCATGGAGCATTGTAATAGCAGGGGTGATGGGGCATTGTGATGACAGGGGCATGGAGCATTGTGATGACAGAAGTCATAGAATATTGTGATGACAAGGGCCATGCAGCATTGTCATGAAAGGTCTTATCTGGCATTGTGATGAGAGTGGTCATGGAGTATTGTGATAAAAGTTGTCCTGAAGCACTGTTATTACAGGGGCCATGTAGAATTTTGATGACAAAGGCCATGGAGCATTGTGATGACAGGCATCATGGAGCAATTTGATGAAAGTGGTCGTGGAGCATTGTGATGAAATGCATCATGGAACATTGTGAAGACAAGTGTCCTGGAGCATTGTGATGACAAGTGCCATGGCCAAATCTGATGCCAGGTTTCATGGAGCATTGTGATGACAGTGGTCATCAATCATTACGATGAAAGGTATCACGGAGCACTGTGATGACAGGGGCCATGGAGCATGTGATGACATGGGCATGGAGCATTATGATGAGAAGAGATGTGGAGCGTTGCGATGACAAGGGTATGGGGCATTGTGATTACAGGGGCCAGGGATCATTGAGATGAGAAGGGCAGGGAACATTGTGATGACAGCGGTCATGGATCATTGTGATGAATTCTGCCATGGAACCTTGTGCTGACAGGGGCCATAGAGCATTGTAATGACAGGTGTCATGTGGCATTGTGATGACAGTGCTCATAGAGCATTGTGATGAAAAGGATCATGGAGCAAGGTGACTACAGGGGCCATGGAGCATTGTGAATACATAGGCCATGGAGCATTGTGATGACAGGGGTCAAGGAGCATTGTGATGACATGGGCATGGGGCATTATGATGACAAGAGTTCTGGAGCATTGTGATGATAAGGGTATGGAGCATTGTGATTACAGGGGACCAGGAGCATTGTGATTACATAGGCAGTGAATATTGTGATGACAGGGGTCATGGAGCACCGTGACGACAAGTGTCATCGAACATTATGATGACAGGGATCATGGAGCATTGTGATGACAAGTGCCATGGCGAATAGTGATGACAGGTCTCATGGGGCATTGTGATGACAGTGGTCATCTAGAATTGTGATGAAAGGTAACATGGAGCACTGTGATAACAGGGGCCATGGAGCATTGCGATGACAAAGGCCATGGAGCATTGTGAGGACAAGTGTCATGGAGCATTGTGATGAGGCGGGCATGGAACATAATGATGCCAAGAGTTCTGGAGCATTGTGGTGACAAGGGCATGGAGCATTGTGATTACAGGGGTCATGGAGCATTGTGATGACAACTGTCATGGAACATTGTGATGACAGGGTTCATGGAGCATTGTGATTAAAGGGGCCATGGAGCATTTTGATGACAAGGGCAGGCGAACATTTTGATTTCATTGGTAATGGAGCATTGTGATGACATGGGAAGGGAACATTGTGATGACAGGTGTAATGGAACATTTTGATTACAGGGGACATGGAGCATTTTGATGACATGGGCAGGGAACATTGTGATGACAGTTGTCATGGAGCATTGTGATGACAATTGTCCTGTAACGTTGTGCTGACAGGGATCATGGAACTTTGTGATGAGACGGGCATTGGAGCATCGTGATGACAAGTGTACTGGAGCCTTCTGAGGAAAGGTGTCATGGGTCATTGTGATTACAGCGATCATGGAACATTGTGATGACAGTGGTCATGGAGCATTGTAATGACAGGGGCCATGGAGCAATGTGATGACATGGCTCATGTGGTATTGTGATGACAGTGGTCATGGAGCATTGTGATGAAAGGGGTCATGGAGCACTGTGATTACAGGGGCCATGTATAATTGTGATGACAAAGGCCATGGAGCATTGTGATGACAGTTGTCATGGAGCATTGTGTTGAAAGGGGCATGGAGCATTGTGACGACAATAGTCATGGATTATTGTGATGACTGCTATCATGGAGCATTGTTATGAAAAAGGTCATGGGGCAGTGTAATGACAAGTATCATGGAGCATGTGATGAAAGGAGTCATGGAGCATTGTGATGAAAGGGGTCATGGACCACTACGATGACATGGGTAATGGAGCATTGTGATGACAGGGATAATGGAACATTGTGATGACAAGAGCTATGGAGCATTGTGATGACTGGGATCATGGGGCATGTTGATGAGTGTGGTCATGGAGCATTGTGATGACAAAGACCACGGAGCAATGTGATGACAGGTGTCATGGAGCATTGTAATAGCAGGGGTGATGGGGCATTGTGATGACAGGGGCATGGAACATTGTGATGACAGAAGTCATAGAATATTGTGATGACAAGGGCCATGCAGCATTGTCATGAAAGGTCTTATCTGGCATTGTGATGAGAGTGGTCATGGAGTATTGTGATAAAAGTTGTCCTGAAGCACTGTTATTACAGGGGCCATGTAGAATTTTGATGACAAAGGCCATGGAGCATTGTGATGACAGGCATCATGGAGCAATTTGATGAAAGTGGTCGTGGAGCATTGTGATGAAATGCATCATGGAACATTGTGAAGACAAGTGTCCTGGAGCATTGTGATGACAAGTGCCATGGCCAAATCTGATGCCAGGTTTCATGGAGCATTGTGATGACAGTGGTCATCTATCATTACGATGAAAGGTATCACGGAGCACTGTGATGACAGGGGCCATGGAGCATGTGATGACATGGGCATGGAGCATTATGATGAGAAGAGATGTGGAGCGTTGCGATGACAAGGGTATGGGGCATTGTGATTACAGGGGCCAGGGATCATTGAGATGAGAAGGGCAGGGAACATTGTGATGACAGCGGTCATGGATCATTGTGATGAATTCTGCCATGGAACCTTGTGCTGACAGGGGCCATAGAGCATTGTAATGACAGGTGTCATGTGGCATTGTGATGACAGTGCTCATAGAGCATTGTGATGAAAAGGATCATGGAGCAAGGTGACTACAGGGGCCATGGAGCATTGTGAATACATAGGCCATGGAGCATTGTGATGACAGGGGTCAAGGAGCATTGTGATGACATGGGCATGGGGCATTATGATGACAAGAGTTCTGGAGCATTGTGATGATAAGGGTATGGAGCATTGTGATTACAGGGGACCAGGAGCATTGTGATTACATGGGCAGTGAATATTGTGATGACAGGGGTCATGGAGCACCGTGACGACAAGTGTCATCGAACATTATGATGACAGGGATCATGGAGCATTGTGATGACAAGTGCCATGGCGAATAGTGATGACAGGTGTCATGGGGCATTGTGATGACAGTGGTCATCTAGAATTGTGATGAAAGGTAACATGGAGCACTGTGATAACAGGGGCCATGGAGCATTGCGATGACAAAGGCCATGGAGCATTGTGAGGACAAGTGTCATGGAGCATTGTGATGAGGCGGGCATGGAACATAATGATGCCAAGAGTTCTGGAGCATTGTGGTGACAAGGGCATGGAGCATTGTGATTACAGGGGTCATGGAGCATTGTGATGACAACTGTCATGGAACATTGTGATGACAGGGTTCATGGAGCATTGTGATTAAAGGGGCCATGGAGCATTTTGATGACAAGGGCAGGCGAACATTTTGATTTCATTGGTAATGGAGCATTGTGATGACATGGGAAGGGAACATTGTGATGACAGGTGTAATGGAACATTTTGATTACAGGGGACATGGAGCATTTTGATGACATGGGCAGGGAACATTGTGATGACAGTTGTCATGGAGCATTGTGATGACAATTGTCCTGTAACGTTGTGCTGACAGGGATCATGGAACTTTGTGATGAGACGGGCATTGGAGCATCGTGATGACAAGTGTACTGGAGCCTTCTGAGGAAAGGTGTCATGGGTCATTGTGATTACAGCGATCATGGAACATTGTGATGACAGTGGTCATGGAGCATTGTAATGACAGGGGCCATGGAGCAATGTGATGACATGGCTCATGTGGTATTGTGATGACAGTGGTCATGGAGCATTGTGATGAAAGGGGTCATGGAGCACTGTGATTACAGGGGCCATGTATAATTGTGATGACAAAGGCCATGGAGCATTGTGATGACAGTTGTCATGGAGCATTGTGTTGAAAGGGGCATGGAGCATTGTGACGACAATAGTCATGGATTATTGTGATGACTGCTATCATGGAGCATTGTTATGAAAAAGGTCATGGGGCAGTGTAATGACAAGTATCATGGAGCATGTGATGAAAGGAGTCATGGAGCATTGTGATGAAAGGGGTCATGGACCACTACGATGACATGGGTAATGGAGCATTGTGATGACAGGGATAATGGAACATTGTGATGACAAGAGCTATGGAGCATTGTGATGACTGGGATCATGGGGCATGTTGATGAGTGTGGTCATGGAGCATTGTGATGACAAAGACCACGGAGCAATGTGATGACAGGTGTCATGGAGCATTGTAATAGCAGGGGTGATGGGGCATTGTGATGACAGGGGCATGGAACATTGTGATGACAGAAGTCATAGAATATTGTGATGACAAGGGCCATGCAGCATTGTCATGAAAGGTCTTATCTGGCATTGTGATGAGAGTGGTCATGGAGTATTGTGATAAAAGTTGTCCTGAAGCACTGTTATTACAGGGGCCATGTAGAATTTTGATGACAAAGGCCATGGAGCATTGTGATGACAGGCATCATGGAGCAATTTGATGAAAGTGGTCGTGGAGCATTGTGATGAAATGCATCATGGAACATTGTGAAGACAAGTGTCCTGGAGCATTGTGATGACAAGTGCCATGGCCAAATCTGATGCCAGGTTTCATGGAGCATTGTGATGACAGTGGTCATCTATCATTACGATGAAAGGTATCACGGAGCACTGTGATGACAGGGGCCATGGAGCATGTGATGACATGGGCATGGAGCATTATGATGAGAAGAGATGTGGAGCGTTGCGATGACAAGGGTATGGGGCATTGTGATTACAGGGGCCAGGGATCATTGAGATGAGAAGGGCAGGGAACATTGTGATGACAGCGGTCATGGATCATTGTGATGAATTCTGCCATGGAACCTTGTGCTGACAGGGGCCATAGAGCATTGTAATGACAGGTGTCATGTGGCATTGTGATGACAGTGCTCATAGAGCATTGTGATGAAAAGGATCATGGAGCAAGGTGACTACAGGGGCCATGGAGCATTGTGAATACATAGGCCATGGAGCATTGTGATGACAGGGGTCAAGGAGCATTGTGATGACATGGGCATGGGGCATTATGATGACAAGAGTTCTGGAGCATTGTGATGATAAGGGTATGGAGCATTGTGATTACAGGGGACCAGGAGCATTGTGATTACATGGGCAGTGAATATTGTGATGACAGGGGTCATGGAGCACCGTGACGACAAGTGTCATCGAACATTATGATGACAGGGATCATGGAGCATTGTGATGACAAGTGCCATGGCGAATAGTGATGACAGGTGTCATGGGGCATTGTGATGACAGTGGTCATCTAGAATTGTGATGAAAGGTAACATGGAGCACTGTGATAACAGGGGCCATGGAGCATTGCGATGACAAAGGCCATGGAGCATTGTGAGGACAAGTGTCATGGAGCATTGTGATGAGGCGGGCATGGAACATAATGATGCCAAGAGTTCTGGAGCATTGTGGTGACAAGGGCATGGAGCATTGTGATGACAAGGGCCATGGCCAATTCTCATGACAGGTGTCATCGGGCATTGTGATGACAGAGGTTATCAAGCATTGTGATGAAAGGTACCATGGACCACTGTGATAACAGGGGCCATGGAACATTGTGTTAACAAACGCCATGGAGCCTTTTGATGAAAAGTGTCATGGAGAATTGTGATGAGACGGGCATGGAGCATTATGATGACAAGAGTTCTGGAGCATTGCGTTGACAAGGGAATGGAGCATTGTGATTACAGGGACCATGGAGGATAGTGATGACATCTGTCATGGAACATTGTGCTGACAGGGGCCATGGAGCATTGTGATGACAGGTATAATGGGGCATGGTGATGACAGTGGTCATAGAGCATTGGGATGAAATGGATCATGGAGCAATGTGATTACAGGGACCATGTAGCATTGCGAATGCATAGGCTATGGAGCATTGTGATGACAGGAGTCAAGGAGCATTGTGATGTAAGTGGTCATGGATCATTGTGATGACAAATGTCCTGGACCATTGTGATGCCACGGGTCATGGAGCATTGTGATGACATGTGTCTTGGGGCGTTGTGATGACAGTGGTCATCTAGAATTGTGATGAAAGGTATCATGGAGCACTGTGATGACGGGGGCCATGGAGTATTGTGATGACAAGGCCATGGAACATTGTGATGACAAGTATCATGGAGCTTTGTGATGACACGGGCATTCATCATTATGATGACAAGAGTTCTGGAGCATTGTGATGACAAGGGCATGGAGCATTGTGATTACAGGGGTCATGGAGCATTGTGATGACAACTGTCATGGAACATTGTGATGACAGGGTTCATGGAGCATTGTGATAAAAGGGGCCATGGAACATTTTGATGAAAAGGGCAGGCGAACATTTTGATTACATTGGTAATGGAGCATTGTGATGACATGGGCAGGGAACATTGTGGTGACAGGTGTCATAGAGCATTGTGATGACAATTGTCCTGTAACGTTGTGTTGTCACGCATCATGGAGCATTGTGGTGAGACGGGCATTGGAGCATTCTGATGACAGGCGTAATGGAGCCTTCTGAGGAAAGGTGTCATGGGTCATTGTGATTACAGCGATCATGGAACATTGTGATGACAGTGGTCATGGAGCATTGTAATGACAGGGGCCATGGAGCAATGTGATGACAGGGCTCACGTGGCATTGTGATGACAGTGGTCATGGAGCATTGTGATGAAAGGGGTCATGGAGCACTGTGATTTCAGGGGCCATGTATAATTGTGATGACAAAGGCCATGGAGCATTGTGATGACAGTTGTCATGGAGCATTGTGTTGAAAGGGGCATGGAGCATTGTGACGACAATGTTCATGGAGCATTGTGATGACTGGTATCATGGAGCATTGTTATGAAAAAGGTCATGGGGCAGTGTAATGACAAGTATCATGGAGCATGTGATGAAAGGAGTCATGCAGCATTGTGATGAAAGGGGTCATGGACCACTACGTTGACATGCGTAATGGAGCATTGTGATGACAGGGATAATGGAACATTGTGATGACAAGGGCTATGGAGCTTTGTGATGACTGGGGTCATGGGGCATGTTGATGACAGTGGTCATGGAGCATTGTGATGACAAAGACCACGGAGCAATGTGATGACAGGTGTCATGGAGCATTGTGATGAAAGGGGTCATGGATCACTACGATGACATGGGTAATGGAGCATTGTGATGATACAGGCATGGAGCATTGTGATGACATGGGCATGGAGCATTATGATGAGAAGTGATCTGGAGCATTGCGATGACAAGGGTATGAAGCACTGTGATTACAGGGGCCAGGGAGCATTGAGATGACAAGGGCAGGGAACATTGTGATGACAGTGGTCATGGATCATTGTGATGATATCTGCCATGGAACATTGTGCTGACAGGGGCCATAGAGATTTGTAATGACAGGTGTCATGTGGCATTGTGATGACAGTGCTCATAGAGCATTGTGATGAAAAGGATCATGGAGCAATGTGATTACAGGGGCCATGGAGCATTGTGCATACATAGGCCATGGAGCATTGTGATGACAGGGGTCAAGGAGCATTGTGATGACATGGGCATGGGGCATTATGATGACAAGAGTTCTGGAGCATTGTGATGACAAGGGCATGGAGCATTGTGATTACAGGGGTTATGGAGCATTGTGATGACAACTGTCATGGAACATTGTGATGACAGGGTTCATGGAGCATTGTGATTAAAGGGGCCATGGAGCATTTTGATGACAAGGGCAGGCGAACATTTTGATTTCATTGGTAATGGAGCATTGTGTTGACATGGGAAGGGAACATTGTGATGACAGGTGTAATGGAACATTTTGATTACAGGGGACATGGAGCATTTTGATGACATGGTCAGGGAACATTGTGATGACAGTTGTCATGGAGCATTGTGATGACAATTGTCCTGTAACGTTGTGCTGACAGGGATCATGGAACTTTGTGATGAGACGGGCATTGGAGCATCGTGATGACAAGTGTACTGGAGCCTTCTGAGGAAAGGTGTCATGGGTCATTGTGATTACAGCGATCATGGAACATTGTGATGACAGTGGTCATGGAGCATTGTAATGACAGGGGCCATGGAGCAATGTGATGACATGGCTCATGTGGTATTGTGATGACAGTGGTCATGGAGCATTGTGATGAAAGGGGTCATGGAGCACTGTGATTACAGGGGCCATGTATAATTGTGATGACAAAGGCCATGGAGCATTGTGATGACAGTTGTCATGGAGCATTGTGTTGAAAGGGGCATGGAGCATTGTGACGACAATAGTCATGGATTATTGTGATGACTGCTATCATGGAGCATTGTTATGAAAAAGGTCATGGGGCAGTGTAATGACAAGTATCATGGAGCATGTGATGAAAGGAGTCATGGAGCATTGTGATGAAAGGGGTCATGGACCACTACGATGACATGGGTAATGGAGCATTGTGATGACAGGGATAATGGAACATTGTGATGACAAGAGCTATGGAGCATTGTGATGACTGGGATCATGGGGCATATTGATGACTGTGGTCATGGAGCATTGTGATGACAAAGACCACGGAGCAATGTGATGACAGGTGTCATGGAGCATTGTAATAGCAGGGGTGATGGGGCATTGTGATGACAGGGGCATGGAACATTGTGATGACAGAAGTCATAGAATATTGTGATGACAAGGGCCATGCAGCATTGTCATGAAAGGTCTTATCTGGCATTGTGATGAGAGTGGTCATGGAGTATTGTGATAAAAGTTGTCCTGAAGCACTGTTATTACAGGGGCCATGTAGAATTTTGATGACAAAGGCCATGGAGCATTGTGATGACAGGCATCATGGAGCAATTTGATGAAAGTGGTCGTGGAGCATTGTGATGAAATGCATCATGGAACATTGTGAAGACAAGTGTCCTGGAGCATTGTGATGACAAGTGCCATGGCCAAATCTGATGCCAGGTTTCATGGAGCATTGTGATGACAGTGGTCATCTATCATTACGATGAAAGGTATCACGGAGCACTGTGATGACAGGGGCCATGGAGCATGTGATGACATGGGCATGGAGCATTATGATGAGAAGAGATGTGGAGCGTTGCGATGACAAGGGTATGGGGCATTGTGATTACAGGGGCCAGGGATCATTGAGATGAGAAGGGCAGGGAACATTGTGATGACAGCGGTCATGGATCATTGCGATGAATTATGCCATGGAACCTTGTGCTGACAGGGGCCATAGAGCATTGTAATGACAGGTGTCATGTGGCATTGTGATGACAGTGCTCATAGAGCATTGTGATGAAAAGGATCATGGAGCAAGGTGACTACAGGGGCCATGGAGCATTGTGAATACATAGGCCATGGAGCATTGTGATGACAGGGCTCAAGGAGCATTGTGATGACATGGGCATGGGGCATTATGATGACAAGAGTTCTGGAGCATTGTGATGATAAGGGTATGGAGCATTGTGATTACAGGGGACCAGGAGCATTGTGATTACATGGGCAGTGAATATTGTGATGACAGGGGTCATGGAGCACCGTGACGACAAGTGTCATCGAACATTATGATGACAGGGATCATGGAGCATTGTGATGACAAGTGCCATGGCGAATAGTGATGACAGGTGTCATGGGGCATTGTGATGACAGTGGTCATCTAGAATTGTGATGAAAGGTAACATGGAGCACTGTGATAACAGGGGCCATGGAGCATTGCGATGACAAAGGCCATGGAGCATTGTGAGGACAAGTGTCATGGAGCATTGTGATGAGGCGGGCATGGAACATAATGATGCCAAGAGTTCTGGAGCATTGTGGTGACAAGGGCATGGAGCATTGTGATGACAAGGGCCATGGCCAATTCTCATGACAGGTGTCATCGGGCATTGTGATGACAGAGGTTATCAAGCATTGTGATGAAAGGTACCATGGACCACTGTGATAACAGGGGCCATGGAACATTGTGTTAACAAACGCCATGGAGCCTTTTGATGAAAAGTGTCATGGAGAATTGTGATGAGATGGGCATGGAGCATTATGATGACAAGAGTTCTGGAGCATTGCGTTGACAAGGGAATGGAGCATTGTGATTACAGGGACCATGGAGGATAGTGATGACATCTGTCATGGAACATTGTGCTGACAGGGGCCATGGAGCATTGTGATGACAGGTATAATGGGGCATGGTGATGACAGTGGTCATAGAGCATTGGGATGAAATGGATCATGGAGCAATGTGATTACAGGGACCATGTAGCATTGCGAATGCATAGGCTATGGAGCATTGTGATGACAGGAGTCAAGGAGCATTGTGATGTAAGTGGTCATGGATCATTGTGATGACAAATGTCCTGGACCATTGTGATGCCACGGGTCATGGAGCATTGTGATGCCACGGGTCATGGAGCATTGTGATGACATGTGTCTTGGGGCGTTGTGATGACAGTGGTCATCTAGAATTGTGATGAAAGGTATCATGGAGCACTGTGATGACGGGGGCCATGGAGTATTGTGATGACAAGGCCATGGAACATTGTGATGACAAGTATCATGGAGCTTTGTGATGACACGGGCATTCATCATTATGATGACAAGAGTTCTGGAGCATTGTGATGACAAGGGCATGGAGCATTGTGATTACAGGGGTCATGGAGCATTGTGATGACAACTGTCATGGAACATTGTGATGACAGGGTTCATGGAGCATTGTGATAAAAGGGGCCATGGAACATTTTGATGAAAAGGGCAGGCGAACATTTTGATTACATTGGTAATGGAGCATTGTGATGACATGGGCAGGGCACATTGTGGTGACAGGTGTCATAGAGCATTGTGATGACAATTGTCCTGTAACGTTGTGCTGTCACGCATCATGGAGCATTGTGGTGAGACGGGCATTGGAGCATTCTGATGACAGGCGTAATGGAGCCTTCTGAGGAAAGGTGTCATGGGTCATTGTGATTACAGCGATCATGGAACATTGTGATGACAGTGGTCATGGAGCATTGTAATGAAAGGGGTCATGGAGCACTGTGATTTCAGGGGCCATGTATAATTGTGATTACAAAGGCCATGGAGCATTGTGATGACAGTTGTCATGGAGCATTGTGTTGAAAGGGGCATGGAGCATTGTGACGACAATGTTCATGGAGCATTGTGATGACTGGTATCATGGAGCATTGTTATGAAAAAGGTCATGGGGCAGTGTAATGACAAGTATCATGGAGCATGTGATGAAAGGAGTCATGCAGCATTGTGATCAAAGGGGTCATGGACCACTACGTTGACATGCGTAATGGAGCATTGTGATGACAGGGATAATGGAACATTGTGATGACAAGGGCTATGGAGCTTTGTGATGACTGGGGTCATGGGGCATGTTGATGACAGTGGTCATGGAGCATTGTGATGACAAAGACCACGGAGCAATGTGATGACAGGTGTCATGGAGCATTGTGATGAAAGGGGTCATGGATCACTACGATGACATGGGTAATGGAGCATTGTGATGATACAGGCATGGAGCATTGTGATGACATGGGCATGGAGCATTATGATGAGAAGTGATCTGGAGCATTGCGATGACAAGGGTATGAAGCACTGTGATTACAGGGGCCAGGGAGCATTGAGATGACAAGGGCAGGGAACATTGTGATGACAGTGGTCATGGATCATTGTGATGATATCTGCCATGGAACATTGTGCTGACAGGGGCCATAGAGATTTGTAATGACAGGTGTCATGTGGCATTGTGATGACAGTGCTCATAGAGCATTGTGATGAAAAGGATCATGGAGCAATGTGATTACAGGGGCCATGGAGCATTGTGAATACATAGGCCATGGAGCATTGTGATGACAGGGGTCAAGGAGCATTGTGATGACATGGGCATGGGGCATTATGATGACAAGAGTTCTGGAGCATTGTGGTGACAAGGGCATGGAGCATTGTGATTACAGGGTTCATGGAGCATTGTGATGACAACTGTCATGGAACATTGTGATGACAGGGTTCATGGAGCATTGTGATTAAAGGGGCCATGGAGCATTTTGATGACAAGGGCAGGCGAACATTTTGATTTCATTGGTAATGGAGCATTGTGATGACATGGGAAGGGAACATTGTGATGACAGGTGTAATGGAACATTTTGATTACAGGGGACATGGAGCATTTTGATGACATGGGCAGGGAACATTGTGATGACAGTTGTCATGGAGCATTGTGATGACAATTGTCCTGTAACGTTGTGCTGACAGGGATCATGGAACTTTGTGATGAGACGGGCATTGGAGCATCGTGATGACAAGTGTACTGGAGCCTTCTGAGGAAAGGTGTCATGGGTCATTGTGATTACAGCGATCATGGAACATTGTGATGACAGTGGTCATGGAGCATTGTAATGACAGGGGCCATGGAGCAATGTGATGACATGGCTCATGTGGTATTGTGATGACAGTGGTCATGGAGCATTGTGATGAAAGGGGTCATGGAGCACTGTGATTACAGGGGCCATGTATAATTGTGATGACAAAGGCCATGGAGCATTGTGATGACAGTTGTCATGGAGCATTGTGTTGAAAGGGGCATGGAGCATTGTGACGACAATAGTCATGGATTATTGTGATGACTGCTATCATGGAGCATTGTTATGAAAAAGGTCATGGGGCAGTGTAATGACAAGTATCATGGAGCATGTGATGAAAGGAGTCATGGAGCATTGTGATGAAAGGGGTCATGGACCACTACGATGACATGGGTAATGGAGCATTGTGATGACAGGGATAATGGAACATTGTGATGACAAGAGCTATGGAGCATTGTGATGACTGGGATCATGGGGCATGTTGATGAGTGTGGTCATGGAGCATTGTGATGACAAAGACCACGGAGCAATGTGATGACAGGTGTCATGGAGCATTGTAATAGCAGGGGTGATGGGGCATTGTGATGACAGGGGCATGGAACATTGTGATGACAGAAGTCATAGAATATTGTGATGACAAGGGCCATGCAGCATTGTCATGAAAGGTCTTATCTGGCATTGTGATGAGAGTGGTCATGGAGTATTGTGATAAAAGTTGTCCTGAAGCACTGTTATTACAGGGGCCATGTAGAATTTTGATGACAAAGGCCATGGAGCATTGTGATGACAGGCATCATGGAGCAATTTGATGAAAGTGGTCGTGGAGCATTGTGATGAAATGCATCATGGAACATTGTGAAGACAAGTGTCCTGGAGCATTGTGATGACAAGTGCCATGGCCAAATCTGATGCCAGGTTTCATGGAGCATTGTGATGACAGTGGTCATCTATCATTACGATGAAAGGTATCACGGAGCACTGTGATGACAGGGGCCATGGAGCATGTGATGACATGGGCATGGAGCATTATGATGAGAAGAGATGTGGAGCGTTGCGATGACAAGGGTATGGGGCATTGTGATTACAGGGGCCAGGGATCATTGAGATGAGAAGGGCAGGGAACATTGTGATGACAGCGGTCATGGATCATTGTGATGAATTCTGCCATGGAACCTTGTGCTGACAGGGGCCATAGAGCATTGTAATGACAGGTGTCATGTGGCATTGTGATGACAGTGCTCATAGAGCATTGTGATGAAAAGGATCATGGAGCAAGGTGACTACAGGGGCCATGGAGCATTGTGAATACATAGGCCATGGAGCATTGTGATGACAGGGGTCAAGGAGCATTGTGATGACATGGGCATGGGGCATTATGATGACAAGAGTTCTGGAGCATTGTGATGATAAGGGTATGGAGCATTGTGATTACAGGGGACCAGGAGCATTGTGATTACATGGGCAGTGAATATTGTGATGACAGGGGTCATGGAGCACCGTGACGACAAGTGTCATCGAACATTATGATGACAGGGATCATGGAGCATTGTGATGACAAGTGCCATGGCGAATAGTGATGACAGGTGTCATGGGGCATTGTGATGACAGTGGTCATCTAGAATTGTGATGAAAGGTAACATGGAGCACTGTGATAACAGGGGCCATGGAGCATTGCGATGACAAAGGCCATGGAGCATTGTGAGGACAAGTGTCATGGAGCATTGTGATGAGGCGGGCATGGAACATAATGATGCCAAGAGTTCTGGAGCATTGTGGTGACAAGGGCATGGAGCATTGTGATGACAAGGGCCATGGCCAATTCTCATGACAGGTGTCATCGGGCATTGTGATGACAGAGGTTATCAAGCATTGTGATGAAAGGTACCATGGACCACTGTGATAACAGGGGCCATGGAACATTGTGTTAACAAACGCCATGGAGCCTTTTGATGAAAAGTGTCATGGAGAATTGTGATGAGACGGGCATGGAGCATTATGATGACAAGAGTTCTGGAGCATTGCGTTGACAAGGGAATGGAGCATTGTGATTACAGGGACCATGGAGGATAGTGATGACATCTGTCATGGAACATTGTGCTGACAGGGGCCATGGAGCATTGTGATGACAGGTATAATGGGGCATGGTGATGACAGTGGTCATAGAGCATTGGGATGAAATGGATCATGGAGCAATGTGATTACAGGGACCATGTAGCATTGCGAATGCATAGGCTATGGAGCATTGTGATGACAGGAGTCAAGGAGCATTGTGATGTAAGTGGTCATGGATCATTGTGATGACAAATGTCCTGGACCATTGTGATGCCACGGGTCATGGAGCATTGTGATGACATGTGTCTTGGGGCGTTGTGATGACAGTGGTCATCTAGAATTGTGATGAAAGGTATCATGGAGCACTGTGATGACGGGGGCCATGGAGTATTGTGATGACAAGGCCATGGAACATTGTGATGACAAGTATCATGGAGCTTTGTGATGACACGGGCATTCATCATTATGATGACAAGAGTTCTGGAGCATTGTGATGACAAGGGCATGGAGCATTGTGATTACAGGGGTCATGGAGCATTGTGATGACAACTGTCATGGAACATTGTGATGACAGGGTTCATGGAGCATTGTGATAAAAGGGGCCATGGAACATTTTGATGAAAAGGGCAGGCGAACATTTTGATTACATTGGTAATGGAGCATTGTGATGACATGGGCAGGGAACATTGTGGTGACAGGTGTCATAGAGCATTGTGATGACAATTGTCCTGTAACGTTGTGTTGTCACGCATCATGGAGCATTGTGGTGAGACGGGCATTGGAGCATTCTGATGACAGGCGTAATGGAGCCTTCTGAGGAAAGGTGTCATGGGTCATTGTGATTACAGCGATCATGGAACATTGTGATGACAGTGGTCATGGAGCATTGTAATGACAGGGGCCATGGAGCAATGTGATGACAGGGCTCACGTGGCATTGTGATGACAGTGGTCATGGAGCATTGTGATGAAAGGGGTCATGGAGCACTGTGATTTCAGGGGCCATGTATAATTGTGATGACAAAGGCCATGGAGCATTGTGATGACAGTTGTCATGGAGCATTGTGTTGAAAGGGGCATGGAGCATTGTGACGACAATGTTCATGGAGCATTGTGATGACTGGTATCATGGAGCATTGTTATGAAAAAGGTCATGGGGCAGTGTAATGACAAGTATCATGGAGCATGTGATGAAAGGAGTCATGCAGCATTGTGATGAAAGGGGTCATGGACCACTACGTTGACATGCGTAATGGAGCATTGTGATGACAGGGATAATGGAACATTGTGATGACAAGGGCTATGGAGCTTTGTGATGACTGGGGTCATGGGGCATGTTGATGACAGTGGTCATGGAGCATTGTGATGACAAAGACCACGGAGCAATGTGATGACAGGTGTCATGGAGCATTGTGATGAAAGGGGTCATGGATCACTACGATGACATGGGTAATGGAGCATTGTGATGATACAGGCATGGAGCATTGTGATGACATGGGCATGGAGCATTATGATGAGAAGTGATCTGGAGCATTGCGATGACAAGGGTATGAAGCACTGTGATTACAGGGGCCAGGGAGCATTGAGATGACAAGGGCAGGGAACATTGTGATGACAGTGGTCATGGATCATTGTGATGATATCTGCCATGGAACATTGTGCTGACAGGGGCCATAGAGATTTGTAATGACAGGTGTCATGTGGCATTGTGATGACAGTGCTCATAGAGCATTGTGATGAAAAGGATCATGGAGCAATGTGATTACAGGGGCCATGGAGCATTGTGCATACATAGGCCATGGAGCATTGTGATGACAGGGGTCAAGGAGCATTGTGATGACATGGGCATGGGGCATTATGATGACAAGAGTTCTGGAGCATTGTGATGACAAGGGCATGGAGCATTGTGATTACAGGGGTTATGGAGCATTGTGATGACAACTGTCATGGAACATTGTGATGACAGGGTTCATGGAGCATTGTGATTAAAGGGGCCATGGAGCATTTTGATGACAAGGGCAGGCGAACATTTTGATTTCATTGGTAATGGAGCATTGTGTTGACATGGGAAGGGAACATTGTGATGACAGGTGTAATGGAACATTTTGATTACAGGGGACATGGAGCATTTTGATGACATGGTCAGGGAACATTGTGATGACAGTTGTCATGGAGCATTGTGATGACAATTGTCCTGTAACGTTGTGCTGACAGGGATCATGGAACTTTGTGATGAGACGGGCATTGGAGCATCGTGATGACAAGTGTACTGGAGCCTTCTGAGGAAAGGTGTCATGGGTCATTGTGATTACAGCGATCATGGAACATTGTGATGACAGTGGTCATGGAGCATTGTAATGACAGGGGCCATGGAGCAATGTGATGACATGGCTCATGTGGTATTGTGATGACAGTGGTCATGGAGCATTGTGATGAAAGGGGTCATGGAGCACTGTGATTACAGGGGCCATGTATAATTGTGATGACAAAGGCCATGGAGCATTGTGATGACAGTTGTCATGGAGCATTGTGTTGAAAGGGGCATGGAGCATTGTGACGACAATAGTCATGGATTATTGTGATGACTGCTATCATGGAGCATTGTTATGAAAAAGGTCATGGGGCAGTGTAATGACAAGTATCATGGAGCATGTGATGAAAGGAGTCATGGAGCATTGTGATGAAAGGGGTCATGGACCACTACGATGACATGGGTAATGGAGCATTGTGATGACAGGGATAATGGAACATTGTGATGACAAGAGCTATGGAGCATTGTGATGACTGGGATCATGGGGCATATTGATGACTGTGGTCATGGAGCATTGTGATGACAAAGACCACGGAGCAATGTGATGACAGGTGTCATGGAGCATTGTAATAGCAGGGGTGATGGGGCATTGTGATGACAGGGGCATGGAACATTGTGATGACAGAAGTCATAGAATATTGTGATGACAAGGGCCATGCAGCATTGTCATGAAAGGTCTTATCTGGCATTGTGATGAGAGTGGTCATGGAGTATTGTGATAAAAGTTGTCCTGAAGCACTGTTATTACAGGGGCCATGTAGAATTTTGATGACAAAGGCCATGGAGCATTGTGATGACAGGCATCATGGAGCAATTTGATGAAAGTGGTCGTGGAGCATTGTGATGAAATGCATCATGGAACATTGTGAAGACAAGTGTCCTGGAGCATTGTGATGACAAGTGCCATGGCCAAATCTGATGCCAGGTTTCATGGAGCATTGTGATGACAGTGGTCATCTATCATTACGATGAAAGGTATCACGGAGCACTGTGATGACAGGGGCCATGGAGCATGTGATGACATGGGCATGGAGCATTATGATGAGAAGAGATGTGGAGCGTTGCGATGACAAGGGTATGGGGCATTGTGATTACAGGGGCCAGGGATCATTGAGATGAGAAGGGCAGGGAACATTGTGATGACAGCGGTCATGGATCATTGCGATGAATTATGCCATGGAACCTTGTGCTGACAGGGGCCATAGAGCATTGTAATGACAGGTGTCATGTGGCATTGTGATGACAGTGCTCATAGAGCATTGTGATGAAAAGGATCATGGAGCAAGGTGACTACAGGGGCCATGGAGCATTGTGAATACATAGGCCATGGAGCATTGTGATGACAGGGCTCAAGGAGCATTGTGATGACATGGGCATGGGGCATTATGATGACAAGAGTTCTGGAGCATTGTGATGATAAGGGTATGGAGCATTGTGATTACAGGGGACCAGGAGCATTGTGATTACATGGGCAGTGAATATTGTGATGACAGGGGTCATGGAGCACCGTGACGACAAGTGTCATCGAACATTATGATGACAGGGATCATGGAGCATTGTGATGACAAGTGCCATGGCGAATAGTGATGACAGGTGTCATGGGGCATTGTGATGACAGTGGTCATCTAGAATTGTGATGAAAGGTAACATGGAGCACTGTGATAACAGGGGCCATGGAGCATTGCGATGACAAAGGCCATGGAGCATTGTGAGGACAAGTGTCATGGAGCATTGTGATGAGGCGGGCATGGAACATAATGATGCCAAGAGTTCTGGAGCATTGTGGTGACAAGGGCATGGAGCATTGTGATGACAAGGGCCATGGCCAATTCTCATGACAGGTGTCATCGGGCATTGTGATGACAGAGGTTATCAAGCATTGTGATGAAAGGTACCATGGACCACTGTGATAACAGGGGCCATGGAACATTGTGTTAACAAACGCCATGGAGCCTTTTGATGAAAAGTGTCATGGAGAATTGTGATGAGATGGGCATGGAGCATTATGATGACAAGAGTTCTGGAGCATTGCGTTGACAAGGGAATGGAGCATTGTGATTACAGGGACCATGGAGGATAGTGATGACATCTGTCATGGAACATTGTGCTGACAGGGGCCATGGAGCATTGTGATGACAGGTATAATGGGGCATGGTGATGACAGTGGTCATAGAGCATTGGGATGAAATGGATCATGGAGCAATGTGATTACAGGGACCATGTAGCATTGCGAATGCATAGGCTATGGAGCATTGTGATGACAGGAGTCAAGGAGCATTGTGATGTAAGTGGTCATGGATCATTGTGATGACAAATGTCCTGGACCATTGTGATGCCACGGGTCATGGAGCATTGTGATGCCACGGGTCATGGAGCATTGTGATGACATGTGTCTTGGGGCGTTGTGATGACAGTGGTCATCTAGAATTGTGATGAAAGGTATCATGGAGCACTGTGATGACGGGGGCCATGGAGTATTGTGATGACAAGGCCATGGAACATTGTGATGACAAGTATCATGGAGCTTTGTGATGACACGGGCATTCATCATTATGATGACAAGAGTTCTGGAGCATTGTGATGACAAGGGCATGGAGCATTGTGATTACAGGGGTCATGGAGCATTGTGATGACAACTGTCATGGAACATTGTGATGACAGGGTTCATGGAGCATTGTGATAAAAGGGGCCATGGAACATTTTGATGAAAAGGGCAGGCGAACATTTTGATTACATTGGTAATGGAGCATTGTGATGACATGGGCAGGGAACATTGTGGTGACAGGTGTCATAGAGCATTGTGATGACAATTGTCCTGTAACGTTGTGCTGTCACGCATCATGGAGCATTGTGGTGAGACGGGCATTGGAGCATTCTGATGACAGGCGTAATGGAGCCTTCTGAGGAAAGGTGTCATGGGTCATTGTGATTACAGCGATCATGGAACATTGTGATGACAGTGGTCATGGAGCATTGTAATGAAAGGGGTCATGGAGCACTGTGATTTCAGGGGCCATGTATAATTGTGATTACAAAGGCCATGGAGCATTGTGATGACAGTTGTCATGGAGCATTGTGTTGAAAGGGGCATGGAGCATTGTGACGACAATGTTCATGGAGCATTGTGATGACTGGTATCATGGAGCATTGTTATGAAAAAGGTCATGGGGCAGTGTAATGACAAGTATCATGGAGCATGTGATGAAAGGAGTCATGCAGCATTGTGATCAAAGGGGTCATGGACCACTACGTTGACATGCGTAATGGAGCATTGTGATGACAGGGATAATGGAACATTGTGATGACAAGGGCTATGGAGCTTTGTGATGACTGGGGTCATGGGGCATGTTGATGACAGTGGTCATGGAGCATTGTGATGACAAAGACCACGGAGCAATGTGATGACAGGTGTCATGGAGCATTGTGATGAAAGGGGTCATGGATCACTACGATGACATGGGTAATGGAGCATTGTGATGATACAGGCATGGAGCATTGTGATGACATGGGCATGGAGCATTATGATGAGAAGTGATCTGGAGCATTGCGATGACAAGGGTATGAAGCACTGTGATTACAGGGGCCAGGGAGCATTGAGATGACAAGGGCAGGGAACATTGTGATGACAGTGGTCATGGATCATTGTGATGATATCTGCCATGGAACATTGTGCTGACAGGGGCCATAGAGATTTGTAATGACAGGTGTCATGTGGCATTGTGATGACAGTGCTCATAGAGCATTGTGATGAAAAGGATCATGGAGCAATGTGATTACAGGGGCCATGGAGCATTGTGAATACATAGGCCATGGAGCATTGTGATGACAGGGGTCAAGGAGCATTGTGATGACATGGGCATGGGGCATTATGATGACAAGAGTTCTGGAGCATTGTGGTGACAAGGGCATGGAGCATTGTGATTACAGGGTTCATGGAGCATTGTGATGACAACTGTCATGGAACATTGTGATGACAGGGTTCATGGAGCATTGTGATTAAAGGGGCCATGGAGCATTTTGATGACAAGGGCAGGCGAACATTTTGATTTCATTGGTAATGGAGCATTGTGATGACATGGGAAGGGAACATTGTGATGACAGGTGTAATGGAACATTTTGATTACAGGGGACATGGAGCATTTTGATGACATGGGCAGGGAACATTGTGATGACAGTTGTCATGGAGCATTGTGATGACAATTGTCCTGTAACGTTGTGCTGACAGGGATCATGGAACTTTGTGATGAGACGGGCATTGGAGCATCGTGATGACAAGTGTACTGGAGCCTTCTGAGGAAAGGTGTCATGGGTCATTGTGATTACAGCGATCATGGAACATTGTGATGACAGTGGTCATGGAGCATTGTAATGACAGGGGCCATGGAGCAATGTGATGACATGGCTCATGTGGTATTGTGATGACAGTGGTCATGGAGCATTGTGATGAAAGGGGTCATGGAGCACTGTGATTACAGGGGCCATGTATAATTGTGATGACAAAGGCCATGGAGCATTGTGATGACAGTTGTCATGGAGCATTGTGTTGAAAGGGGCATGGAGCATTGTGACGACAATAGTCATGGATTATTGTGATGACTGCTATCATGGAGCATTGTTATGAAAAAGGTCATGGGGCAGTGTAATGACAAGTATCATGGAGCATGTGATGAAAGGAGTCATGGAGCATTGTGATGAAAGGGGTCATGGACCACTACGATGACATGGGTAATGGAGCATTGTGATGACAGGGATAATGGAACATTGTGATGACAAGAGCTATGGAGCATTGTGATGACTGGGATCATGGGGCATGTTGATGAGTGTGGTCATGGAGCATTGTGATGACAAAGACCACGGAGCAATGTGATGACAGGTGTCATGGAGCATTGTAATAGCAGGGGTGAAGGGGCATTGTGATGACAGGGGCATGGAGCATTGTGATGACAGAAGTCATACAATATTGTGATGACAAGGGCCATGCAGCATTGTCATGAAAGGTCTTATCTGGCATTGTGATGAGAGTGGTCATGGAGTATTGTGATAAAAGTTGTCCTGAAGCACTGTTATTACAGGGGCCATGTAGAATTTTGATGACAAAGGCCATGGAGCATTGTGATGACAGGCATCATGGAGCAATTTGATGAAAGTGGTCGTGGAGCATTGTGATGAAATGCATCATGGAACATTGTGAAGACAAGTGTCCTGGAGCATTGTGATGACAAGTGCCATGGCCAAATCTGATGCCAGGTTTCATGGAGCATTGTGATGACAGTGGTCATCAATCATTACGATGAAAGGTATCACGGAGCACTGTGATGACAGGGGCCATGGAGCATGTGATGACATGGGCATGGAGCATTATGATGAGAAGAGATGTGGAGCGTTGCGATGACAAGGGTATGGGGCATTGTGATTACAGGGGCCAGGGATCATTGAGATGAGAAGGGCAGGGAACATTGTGATGACAGCGGTCATGGATCATTGTGATGAATTCTGCCATGGAACATTGTGCTGACAGGGGCCATAGAGCATTGTAATGACAGGTGTCATGTGGCATTGTGATGACAGTGCTCATAGAGCATTGTGATGAAAAGGATCATGGAGCAAGGTGACTACAGGGGCCATGGAGCATTGTGAATACATAGGCCATGGAGCATTGTGATGACAGGGGTCAAGGAGCATTGTGATGACATGGGCATGGGGCATTATGATGACAAGAGTTCTGGAGCATTGTGATGATAAGGGTATGGAGCATTGTGATTACAGGGGACCAGGAGCATTGTGATTACATGGGCAGTGAATATTGTGATGACAGGTGTCATGGAGCACCGTGACGACAAGTGTCATCGAACATTATGATGACAGGGATCATGGAGCATTGTGATGACAAGTGCCATGGCGAATAGTGATGACAGATGTTATGGGGCATTGTGATGACAGTGGTCATCTAGAATTGTGATGAAAGGTAACATGGAGCACTGTGATAACAGGGGCCATGGAGCATTGTGATGACAAAGGCCATGGAGCATTGTGAGGACAAGTGTCATGGAGCATTGTGATGAGGCGGGCATGGAACATAATGATGCCAAGAGTTCTGGAGCATTGTGGTGACAAGGGCATGGAGCATTGTGATGACAAGGGCCATGGCCAATTCTCATGACAGGTGTCATCGGGCATTGTGATGACAGAGGTTATCAAGCATTGTGATGAAAGGTACCATGGACCACTGTGATAACAGGGGCCATGGAACATTGTGTTAACAAACGCCATGGAGCCTTTTGATGAAAAGTGTCATGGAGAATTGTGATGAGACGGGCATGGAGCATTATGATGACAAGAGTTCTGGAGCATTGCGTTGACAAGGGAATGGAGCATTGTGATTACAGGGACCATGGAGGATAGTGATGACATCTGTCATGGAACATTGTGCTGACAGGGGCCATGGAGCATTGTGATGACAGGTATAATGGGGCATGGTGATGACAGTGGTCATAGAGCATTGGGATGAAATGGATCATGGAGCAATGTGATTACAGGGACCATGTAGCATTGCGAATGCATAGGCTATGGAGCATTGTGATGACAGGAGTCAAGGAGCATTGTGATGTAAGTGGTCATGGATCATTGTGATGACAAATGTCCTGGACCATTGTGATGCCACGGGTCATGGAGCATTGTGATGCCACGGGTCATGGAGCATTGTGATGACATGTGTCTTGGGGCGTTGTGATGACAGTGGTCATCTAGAATTGTGATGAAAGGTATCATGGAGCACTGTGATGACGGGGGCCATGGAGTATTGTGATGACAAGGCCATGGAACATTGTGATGACAAGTATCATGGAGCTTTGTGATGACACGGGCATTCATCATTATGATGACAAGAGTTCTGGAGCATTGTGATGACAAGGGCATGGAGCATTGTGATTACAGGGGTCATGGAGCATTGTGATGACAACTGTCATGGAACATTGTGATGACAGGGTTCATGGAGCATTGTGATAAAAGGGGCCATGGAACATTTTGATGAAAAGGGCAGGCGAACATTTTGATTACATTGGTAATGGAGCATTGTGATGACATGGGCAGGGAACATTGTGGTGACAGGTGTCATAGAGCATTGTGATGACAATTGTCCTGTAACGTTGTGCTGTCACGCATCATGGAGCATTGTGGTGAGACGGGCATTGGAGCATTCTGATGACAGGCGTAATGGAGCCTTCTGAGGAAAGGTGTCATGGGTCATTGTGATTACAGCGATCATGGAACATTGTGATGACAGTGGTCATGGAGCATTGTAATGACAGGGGCCATGGAGCAATGTGATGACAGGGCTCACGTGGCATTGTGATGACAGTGGTCATGGATCATTGTGATGAAAGGGGTCATGGAGCACTGTGATTTCAGGGGCCATGTATAATTGTGATGACAAAGGCCATGGAGCATTGTGATGACAGTTGTCATGGAGCGTTGTGTTGAAAGGGGCATGGAGCATTGTGACGACAATGTTCATGGAGCATTGGGATGACTGGTATCATGGAGCATTGTTATGAAAAAGGTCATGGGGCAGTGTAATGACAAGTATCATGGAGCATGTGATGAAAGGAGTCATGCAGCATTGTGATGAAAGGGGTCATGGACCACTACGTTGACATGCGTAATGGAGCATTGTGATGACAGGGATAATGGAACATTGTGATGACAAGGGCTATGGAGCTTTGTGATGACAGGGGTCATGGGGCATGTTGATGACAGTGGTCATGGAGCATTGTGATGACAAAGACCACGGAGCAATGTGATGACAGGTGTCATGGAGCATTGTGATGAAAGGGGTCATGGATCACTACGATGACATGGGTAATGGAGCATTGTGATGATACAGGCATGGAGCATTGTGATGACATGGGCATGGAGCATTATGATGAGAAGTGATCTGGAGCATTGCGATGACAAGGGTATGAAGCACTGTGATTACAGGGGCCAGGGAGCATTGAGATGACAAGGGCAGGGAACATTGTGATGACAGCGGTCATGGATCATTGTGATGATATCTGCCATGGAACATTGTGCTGACAGGGGCCATAGAGATTTGTAATGACAGGTGTCATGTGGCATTGTGATGACAGTGCTCATAGAGCATTGTGATGAAAAGGATCATGGAGCAATGTGATTACAGGGGCCATGGAGCATTGTGCATACATAGGCCATGGAGCATTGTGATGACAGGGGTCAAGGAGCATTGTGATGACATGGGCATGGGGCATTATGATGACAAGAGTTCTGGAGCATTGTGATGACAAGGGCATGGAGCATTGTGATTACAGGGGTCATGGAGCATTGTGATGACAACTGTCATGGAACATTGTGATGACAGGGTTCATGGAGCATTGTGATTAAAGGGGCCATGAAGCATTTTGATGACAAGGGCAGGCAAACATTTTGATTTCATTGGTAATGGAGCATTGTGATGACATGGGAAGGGAACATTGTGATGACAGGTGTAATGGAACATTTTGATTACAGGGGACATGGAGCATTTTGATGACAAGGGCAGGGAACATTGTGATGACAGTTGTCATGGAGCATTGTGATGACAATTGTCCTGTAACGTTGTGCTGACAGGGATCATGGAACTTTGTGATGAGACGGGCATTGGAGCATCGTGATGACAAGTGTACTGGAGCCTTCTGAGGAAAGGTGTCATGGGTCATTGTGATTACAGCGATCATGGAACATTGTGATGACAGTGGTCATGGAGCATTGTAATGACAGGGGCCATGCAGCAATGTGATGACATGGCTCATGTGGTATTGTGATGACAGTGGTCATGGAGCATTGTGATGAAAGGGGTCATGGAGCACTGTGATTACAGGGGCCATGTATAATTGTGATGACAAAGGCCATGGAGCATTGTGATGACAGTTGTCATGGAGCATTGTGTTGAAAGGGGCATGGAGCATTGTGACGACAATAGTCATGGATTATTGTGATGACTGCTATCATGGAGCATTGTTATGAAAAAGGTCATGGGGCAGTGTAATGACAAGTATCATGGAGCATGTGATGAAAGGAGTCATGGAGCATTGTGATGAAAGGGGTCATGGACCACTACGATGACATGGGTAATGGAGCATTGTGATGACAGGGATAATGGAACATTGTGATGACAAGAGCTATGGAGCATTGTGATGCCTGGGATCATGGGGCATGTTGATGAGTGTGGTCATGGAGCATTGTGATGACAAAGACCACGGAGCAATGTGATGACAGGTGTCATGGAGCATTGTAATAGCAGGGGTGAAGGGGCATTGTGATGACAGGGGCATGGAGCATTGTGATGACAGAAGTCATAGAATATTGTGATGACAAGGGCCATGCAGCATTGTCATGAAAGGTCTTATCTGGCATTGTGATGAGAGTGGTCATGGAGTATTGTGATAAAAGTTGTCCTGAAGCACTGTTATTACAGGGGCCATGTAGAATTTTGATGACAAAGGCCATGGAGCATTGTGATGACAGGCATCATGGAGCAATTTGATGAAAGTGGTCGTGGAGCATTGTGATGAAATGCATCATGGAACATGGAACATTGTGAAGACAAGTGTCCTGGAGCATTGTGATGACAAGTGCCATGGCCAAATCTGATGCCAGGTTTCATGGAGCATTGTGATGACAGTGGTCATCTATCATTACGATGAAAGGTATCACGGAGCACTGTGATGACAGGGGCCATGGAGCATGTGATGACATGGGCATGGAGCATTATGATGAGAAGAGATGTGGAGCGTTGCGATGACAAGGGTATGGGGCATTGTGTTTACAGGGGCCAGGGATCATTGAGATGAGAAGGGCAGGGAACATTGTGATGACAGCGGTCATGGATCATTGTGATGAATTCTGCCATGGAACCTTGTGCTGACAGGGGCCATAGAGCATTGTAATGACAGGTGTCATGTGGCATTGTGATGAGAGTGCTCATAGAGCATTGTGATGAAAAGGATCATGGAGCAAGGTGACTACAGGGGCCATGGAGCATTGTGAATACATAGGCCATGGAGCATTGTGATGACAGGGGTCAAGGAGCATTGTGATGACATGGGCATGGGGCATTATGATGACAAGAGTTCTGGAGCATTGTGATGATAAGGGTATGGAGCATTGTGATTACAGGGGACCAGGAGCATTGTGATTACATGGGCAGTGAATATTGTGATGACAGGTGTCATGGAGCACCGTGACGACAAGTGTCATCGAACATTATGATGACAGGGATCATGGAGCATTGTGATGACAAGTGCCATGGCGAATAGTGATGACAGATGTTATGGGGCATTGTGATGACAGTGGTCATCTAGAATTGTGATGAAAGGTAACATGGAGCACTGTGATAACAGGGGCCATGGAGCATTGCGATGACAAAGGCCATGGAGCATTGTGAGGACAAGTGTCATGGAGCATTGTGATGAGGCGGGCATGGAACATAATGATGCCAAGAGTTCTGGAGCATTGTGGTGACAAGGGCATGGAGCATTGTGATTACAGGGGTCATGAAGCATTGTGATGACAACTGTCATGGAACATTGTGATGACAGGGTTCATGGAGCATTGTGATTAAAGGGGCCATGGAGCATTTTGATGACAAGGGCAGGCGAACATTTTGATTTCATTGGTAATGGAGCATTGTGATGACATGGGAAGGGAACATTGTGATGACAGGTGTAATGGAACATTTTGATTACAGGGGACATGGAGCATTTTGATGACATGGGCAGGGAACATTGTGATGACAGTTGTCATGGAGCATTGTGATGACAATTGTCCTGTAACGTTGTGCTGACAGGGATCATGGAACTTTGTGATGAGACGGGCATTGGAGCATCGTGATGACAAGTGTACTGGAGCCTTCTGAGGAAAGGTGTCATGGGTCATTGTGATTACAGCGATCATGGAACATTGTGATGACAGTGGTCATGGAGCATTGTAATGACAGGGGCCATGGAGCAATGTGATGACATGGCTCATGTGGTATTGTGATGACAGTGGTCATGGAGCATTGTGATGAAAGGGGTCATGGAGCACTGTGATTACAGGGGCCATGTATAATTGTGATGACAAAGGCCATGGAGCATTGTGATGACAGTTGTCATGGAGCATTGTGTTGAAAGGGGCATGGAGCATTGTGACGACAATAGTCATGGATTATTGTGATGACTGCTATCATGGAGCATTGTTATGAAAAAGGTCATGGGGCAGTGTAATGACAAGTATCATGGAGCATGTGATGAAAGGAGTCATGGAGCATTGTGATGAAAGGGGTCATGGACCACTACGATGACATGGGTAATGGAGCATTGTGATGACAGGGATAATGGAACACTGTGATGACAAGAGCTATGGAGCATTGTGATGACTGGGATCATGGGGCATATTGATGACTGTGGTCATGGAGCATTGTGATGACAAAGACCACGGAGCAATGTGATGACAGGTGTCATGGAGCATTGTAATAGCAGGGGTGATGGGGCATTGTGATGACAGGGGCATGGAACATTGTGATGACAGAAGTCATAGAATATTGTGATGACAAGGGCCATGCAGCATTGTCATGAAAGGTCTTATCTGGCATTGTGATGAGAGTGGTCATGGAGTATTGTGATAAAAGTTGTCCTGAAGCACTGTTATTACAGGGGCCATGTAGAATTTTGATGACAAAGGCCATGGAGCATTGTGATGACAGGCATCATGGAGCAATTTGATGAAAGTGGTCGTGGAGCATTGTGATGAAATGCATCATGGAACATTGTGAAGACAAGTGTCCTGGAGCATTGTGATGACAAGTGCCATGGCCAAATCTGATGCCAGGTTTCATGGAGCATTGTGATGACAGTGGTCATCTATCATTACGATGAAAGGTATCACGGAGCACTGTGATGACAGGGGCCATGGAGCATGTGATGACATGGGCATGGAGCATTATGATGAGAAGAGATGTGGAGCGTTGCGATGACAAGGGTATGGGGCATTGTGATTACAGGGGCCAGGGATCATTGAGATGAGAAGGGCAGGGAACATTGTGATGACAGCGGTCATGGATCATTGTGATGAATTCTGCCATGGAACCTTGTGCTGACAGGGGCCATAGAGCATTGTAATGACAGGTGTCATGTGGCATTGTGATGACAGTGCTCATAGAGCATTGTGATGAAAAGGATCATGGAGCAAGGTGACTACAGGGGCCATGGAGCATTGTGAATACATAGGCCATGGAGCATTGTGATGACAGGGGTCAAGGAGCATTGTGATGACATGGGCATGGGGCATTATGATGACAAGAGTTCTGGAGCATTGTGATGATAAGGGTATGGAGCATTGTGATTACAGGGGACCAGGAGCATTGTGATTACATGGGCAGTGAATATTGTGATGACAGGGGTCATGGAGCACCGTGACGACAAGTGTCATCGAACATTATGATGACAGGGATCATGGAGCATTGTGATGACAAGTGCCATGGCGAATAGTGATGACAGGTGTCATGGGGCATTGTGATGACAGTGGTCATCTAGAATTGTGATGAAAGGTAACATGGAGCACTGTGATAACAGGGGCCATGGAGCATTGCGATGACAAAGGCCATGGAGCATTGTGAGGACAAGTGTCATGGAGCATTGTGATGAGGCGGGCATGGAACATAATGATGCCAAGAGTTCTGGAGCATTGTGGTGACAAGGGCATGGAGCATTGTGATGACAAGGGCCATGGCCAATTCTCATGACAGGTGTCATCGGGCATTGTGATGACAGAGGTTATCAAGCATTGTGATGAAAGGTACCATGGACCACTGTGATAACAGGGGCCATGGAACATTGTGTTAACAAACGCCATGGAGCCTTTTGATGAAAAGTGTCATGGAGAATTGTGATGAGACGGGCATGGAGCATTATGATGACAAGAGTTCTGGAGCATTGCGTTGACAAGGGAATGGAGCATTGTGATTACAGGGACCATGGAGGATAGTGATGACATCTGTCATGGAACATTGTGCTGACAGGGGCCATGGAGCATTGTGATGACAGGTATAATGGGGCATGGTGATGACAGTGGTCATAGAGCATTGGGATGAAATGGATCATGGAGCAATGTGATTACAGGGACCATGTAGCATTGCGAATGCATAGGCTATGGAGCATTGTGATGACAGGAGTCAAGGAGCATTGTGATGTAAGTGGTCATGGATCATTGTGATGACAAATGTCCTGGACCATTGTGATGCCACGGGTCATGGAGCATTGTGATGCCACGGGTCATGGAGCATTGTGATGACATGTGTCTTGGGGCGTTGTGATGACAGTGGTCATCTAGAATTGTGATGAAAGGTATCATGGAGCACTGTGATGACGGGGGCCATGGAGTATTGTGATGACAAGGCCATGGAACATTGTGATGACAAGTATCATGGAGCTTTGTGATGACACGGGCATTCATCATTATGATGACAAGAGTTCTGGAGCATTGTGATGACAAGGGCATGGAGCATTGTGATTACAGGGGTCATGGAGCATTGTGATGACAACTGTCATGGAACATTGTGATGACAGGGTTCATGGAGCATTGTGATAAAAGGGGCCATGGAACATTTTGATGAAAAGGGCAGGCGAACATTTTGATTACATTGGTAATGGAGCATTGTGATGACATGGGCAGGGAACATTGTGGTGACAGGTGTCATAGAGCATTGTGATGACAATTGTCCTGTAACGTTGTGTTGTCACGCATCATGGAGCATTGTGGTGAGACGGGCATTGGAGCATTCTGATGACAGGCGTAATGGAGCCTTCTGAGGAAAGGTGTCATGGGTCATTGTGATTACAGCGATCATGGAACATTGTGATGACAGTGGTCATGGAGCATTGTAATGACAGGGGCCATGGAGCAATGTGATGACAGGGCTCACGTGGCATTGTGATGACAGTGGTCATGGAGCATTGTGATGAAAGGGGTCATGGAGCACTGTGATTTCAGGGGCCATGTATAATTGTGATGACAAAGGCCATGGAGCATTGTGATGACAGTTGTCATGGAGCGTTGTGTTGAAAGGGGCATGGAGCATTGTGACGACAATGTTCATGGAGCATTGTGATGACTGGTATCATGGAGCATTGTTATGAAAAAGGTCATGGGGCAGTGTAATGACAAGTATCATGGAGCATGTGATGAAAGGAGTCATGCAGCATTGTGATGAAAGGGGTCATGGACCACTACGTTGACATGCGTAATGGAGCATTGTGATGACAGGGATAATGGAACATTGTGATGACAAGGGCTATGGAGCTTTGTGATGACTGGGGTCATGGGGCATGTTGATGACAGTGGTCATGGAGCATTGTGATGACAAAGACCACGGAGCAATGTGATGACAGGTGTCATGGAGCATTGTGATGAAAGGGGTCATGGATCACTACGATGACATGGGTAATGGAGCATTGTGATGATACAGGCATGGAGCATTGTGATGACATGGGCATGGAGCATTATGATGAGAAGTGATCTGGAGCATTGCGATGACAAGGGTATGAAGCACTGTGATTACAGGGGCCAGGGAGCATTGAGATGACAAGGGCAGGGAACATTGTGATGACAGCGGTCATGGATCATTGTGATGATATCTGCCATGGAACATTGTGCTGACAGGGGCCATAGAGATTTGTAATGACAGGTGTCATGTGGCATTGTGATGACAGTGCTCATAGAGCATTGTGATGAAAAGGATCATGGAGCAATGTGATTACAGGGGCCATGGAGCATTGTGCATACATAGGCCATGGAGCATTGTGATGACAGGGGTCAAGGAGCATTGTGATGACATGGGCATGGGGCATTATGATGACAAGAGTTCTGGAGCATTGTGATGACAAGGGCATGGAGCATTGTGATTACAGGGGTCATGGAGCATTGTGATGACAACTGTCATGGAACATTGTGATGACAGGGTTCATGGAGCATTGTGATTAAAGGGGCCATGGAGCATTTTGATGACAAGGGCAGGCGAACATTTTGATTTCATTGGTAATGGAGCATTGTGATGACATGGGAAGGGAACATTGTGATGACAGGTGTAATGGAACATTTTGATTACAGGGGACATGGAGCATTTTGATGACATGGGCAGGGAACATTGTGATGACAGTTGTCATGGAGCATTGTGATGACAATTGTCCTGTAACGTTGTGCTGACAGGGATCATGGAACTTTGTGATGAGACGGGCATTGGAGCATCGTGATGACAAGTGTACTGGAGCCTTCTGAGGAAAGGTGTCATGGGTCATTGTGATTACAGCGATCATGGAACATTGTGATGACAGTGGTCATGGAGCATTGTAATGACAGGGGCCATGGAGCAATGTGATGACATGGCTCATGTGGTATTGTGATGACAGTGGTCATGGAGCATTGTGATGAAAGGGGTCATGGAGCACTGTGATTACAGGGGCCATGTATAATTGTGATGACAAAGGCCATGGAGCATTGTGATGACAGTTGTCATGGAGCATTGTGTTGAAAGGGGCATGGAGCATTGTGACGACAATAGTCATGGATTATTGTGATGAATGCTATCATGGAGCATTGTTATGAAAAAGGTCATGGGGCAGTGTAATGACAAGTATCATGGAGCATGTGATGAAAGGAGTCATGGAGCATTGTGATGAAAGGGGTCATGGACCACTAGGATGACATGGGTAATGGAGCATTGTGATGACAGGGATAATGGAACATTGTGATGACAAGAGCTATGGAGCATTGTGATGACTGGGATCATGGGGCATATTGATGACTGTGGTCATGGAGCATTGTGATGACAAAGACCACGGAGCAATGTGATGACAGGTGTCATGGAGCATTGTAATAGCAGGGTTGATGGGGCATTGTGATGACAGGGGCATGGAACATTGTGATGACAGAAGTCATAGAATATTGTGATGACAAGGGCCATGCAGCATTGTCATGAAAGGTCTTATCTGGCATTGTGATGAGAGTGGTCATGGAGTATTGTGATAAAAGTTGTCCTGAAGCACTGTTATTACAGGGGCCATGTAGAATTTTGATGACAAAGGCCATGGAGCATTGTGATGACAGGCATCATGGAGCAATTTGATGAAAGTGGTCGTGGAGCATTGTGATGAAATGCATCATGGAACATTGTGAAGACAAGTGTCCTGGAGCATTGTGATGACAAGTGCCATGGCCAAATCTGATGCCAGGTTTCATGGAGCATTGTGATGACAGTGGTCATCTATCATTACGATGAAAGGTAACACGGAGCACTGTGATGACAGGGGACATGGAGCATGTGATGACATGGGCATGGAGCATTATGATGAGAAGAGATGTGGAGCGTTGCGATGACAAGGCTATGGGGCATTGTGATTACAGGGGCCAGGGATCATTGAGATGAGAAGGGCAGGGAACATTGTGATGACAGCGGTCATGGATCATTGTGATGAATTCTGCCATGGAACCTTGTGCTGACAGGGGCCATAGAGCATTGTAATGACAGGTGTCATGTGGCATTGTGATGACAGTGCTCATAGAGCATTGTGATGAAAAGGATCATGGAGCAAGGTGACTACAGGGGCCATGGAGCATTGTGAATACATAGGCCATGGAGCATTGTGATGACAGGGGTCAAGGAGCATTGTGATGACATGGGCATGGGGCATTATGATGACAAGAGTTCTGGAGCATTGTGATGATAAGGGTATGGAGCATTGTGATTACAGGGGACCAGGAGCATTGTGATTACATGGGCAGTGAATATTGTGATGACAGGGGTCATGGAGCACCGTGACGACAAGTGTCATCGAACATTATGATGACAGGGATCATGGAGCATTGTGATGACAAGTGCCATGGCGAATAGTGATGACAGGTGTCATGGGGCATTGTGATGACAGTGGTCATCTAGAATTGTGATGAAAGGTAACATGGAGCACTGTGATAACAGGGGCCATGGAGCATTGCGATGACAAAGGCCATGGAGCATTGTGAGGACAAGTGTCATGGAGCATTGTGATGAGGCGGGCATGGAACATAATGATGCCAAGAGTTCTGGAGCATTGTGGTGACAAGGGCATGGAGCATTGTGATTACAGGGGTCATGGAGCATTGTGATGACAACTGTCATGGAACATTGTGATGACAGGGTTCATGGAGCATTGTGATTAAAGGGGCCATGGAGCATTTTGATGACAAGGGCAGGCGAACATTTTGATTTCATTGGTAATGGAGCAATGTGATGACATGGGCAGGGAACATTGTGATGACAGTTGTCATGGAGCATTGTGATGACAATTGTCCTGTAACGTTGTGCTGACAGGGATCATGGAACTTTGTGATGAGACGGGCATTGGAGCATCGTGATGACAAGTGTACTGGAGCCTTCTGAGGAAAGGTGTCATGGGTCATTGTGATTACAGCGATCATGGAACATTGTGATGACAGTGGTCATGGAGCATTGTAATGACAGGGGCCATGGAGCAATGTGATGACATGGCTCATGTGGTATTGTGATGACAGTGGTCATGGAGCATTGTGATGAAAGGGGTCATGGAGCACTGTGATTACAGGGGCCATGTATAATTGTGATGACAAAGGCCATGGAGCATTGTGATGACAGTTGTCATGGAGCATTGTGTTGAAAGGGGCATGGAGCATTGTGACGACAATAGTCATGGATTATTGTGATGACTGCTATCATGGAGCATTGTTATGAAAAAGGTCATGGGGCAGTGTAATGACAAGTATCATGGAGCATGTGATGAAAGGAGTCATGGAGCATTGTGATGAAAGGGGTCATGGACCACTACGATGACATGGGTAATGGAGCATTGTGATGACAGGGATAATGGAACACTGTGATGACAAGAGCTATGGAGCATTGTGATGACTGGGATCATGGGGCATATTGATGACTGTGGTCATGGAGCATTGTGATGACAAAGACCACGGAGCAATGTGATGACAGGTGTCATGGAGCATTGTGATAGCAGGGGTGAAGGGGCATTGTGATGACAGGGGCATGGAGCATTGTGATGACAGAAGTCATAGAATATTGTGATGACAAGGGCCATGCAGCATTGTCATGAAAGGTCTTATCTGGCATTGTGATGAGAGTGGTCATGGAGTATTGTGATAAAAGTTGTCCTGAAGCACTGTTATTACAGGGGCCATGTAGAATTTTGATGACAAAGGCCATGGAGCATTGTGATGACAGGCATCATGGAGCAATTTGATGAAAGTGGTCGTGGAGCATTGTGATGAAATGCATCATGGAACATTGTGAAGACAAGTGTCCTGGAGCATTGTGATGACAAGTGCCATGGCCAAATCTGATGCCAGGTTTCATGGAGCATTGTGATGACAGTGGTCATCTATCATTACGATGAAAGGTATCACGGAGCACTGTGATGACAGGGGCCATGGAGCATGTGATGACATGGGCATGGAGCATTATGATGAGAAGAGATGTGGAGCGTTGCGATGACAAGGGTATGGGGCATTGTGATTACAGGGGCCAGGGATCATTGAGATGAGAAGGGCAGGGAACATTGTGATGACAGCGGTCATGGATCATTGCGATGAATTCTGCCATGGAACCTTGTGCTGACAGGGGCCATAGAGCATTGTAATGACAGGTGTCATGTGGCATTGTGATGACAGTGCTCATAGAGCATTGTGATGAAAAGGATCATGGAGCAAGGTGACTACAGGGGCCATGGAGCATTGTGAATACATAGGCCATGGAGCATTGTGATGACAGGGGTCAAGGAGCATTGTGATGACATGGGCATGGGGCATTATGATGACAAGAGTTCTGGAGCATTGTGATGATAAGGGTATGGAGCATTGTGATTACAGGGGACCAGGAGCATTGTGATTACATGGGCAGTGAATATTGTGATGACAGGGGTCATGGAGCACCGTGACGACAAGTGTCATTGAACATTATGATGACAGGGATCATGGAGCATTGTGATGACAAGTGCCATGGCGAATAGTGATGACAGGTGTCATGGGGCATTGTGATGACAGTGGTCATCTAGAATTGTGATGAAAGGTAACATGGAGCACTGTGATAACAGGGGCCATGGAGCATTGCGATGACAAAGGCCATGGAGCATTGTGAGGACAAGTGTCATGGAGCATTGTGATGAGGCGGGCATGGAACATAATGATGCCAAGAGTTCTGGAGCATTGTGGTGACAAGGGCATGGAGCATTGTGATGACAAGGGCCATGGCCAATTCTCATGACAGGTGTCATCGGGCATTGTGATGACAGAGGTTATCAAGCATTGTGATGAAAGGTACCATGGACCACTGTGATAACAGGGGCCATGGAACATTGTGTTAACAAACGCCATGGAGCCTTTTGATGAAAAGTGTCATGGAGAATTGTGATGAGACGGGCATGGAGCATTATGATGACAAGAGTTCTGGAGCATTGCGTTGACAAGGGAATGGAGCATTGTGATTACAGGGACCATGGAGGATAGTGATGACATCTGTCATGGAACATTGTGCTGACAGGGGCCATGGAGCATTGTGATGACAGGTATAATGGGGCATGGTGATGACAGTGGTCATAGAGCATTGGGATGAAATGGATCATGGAGCAATGTGATTACAGGGACCATGTAGCATTGCGAATGCATAGGCTATGGAGCATTGTGATGACAGGAGTCAAGGAGCATTGTGATGTAAGTGGTCATGGATCATTGTGATGACAAATGTCCTGGACCATTGTGATGCCACGGGTCATGGAGCATTGTGATGCCACGGGTCATGGAGCATTGTGATGACATGTGTCTTGGGGCGTTGTGATGACAGTGGTCATCTAGAATTGTGATGAAAGGTATCATGGAGCACTGTGATGACGGGGGCCATGGAGTATTGTGATGACAAGGCCATGGAACATTGTGATGACAAGTATCATGGAGCTTTGTGATGACACGGGCATTCATCATTATGATGACAAGAGTTCTGGAGCATTGTGATGACAAGGGCATGGAGCATTGTGATTACAGGGGTCATGGAGCATTGTGATGACAACTGTCATGGAACATTGTGATGACAGGGTTCATGGAGCATTGTGATAAAAGGGGCCATGGAACATTTTGATGAAAAGGGCAGGCGAACATTTTGATTACATTGGTAATGGAGCATTGTGATGACATGGGCAGGGCACATTGTGGTGACAGGTGTCATAGAGCATTGTGATGACAATTGTCCTGTAACGTTGTGCTGTCACGCATCATGGAGCATTGTGGTGAGACGGGCATTGGAGCATTCTGATGACAGGCGTAATGGAGCCTTCTGAGGAAAGGTGTCATGGGTCATTGTGATTACAGCGATCATGGAACATTGTGATGACAGTGGTCATGGAGCATTGTAATGAAAGGGGTCATGGAGCACTGTGATTTCAGGGGCCATGTATAATTGTGATTACAAAGGCCATGGAGCATTGTGATGACAGTTGTCATGGAGCATTGTGTTGAAAGGGGCATGGAGCATTGTGACGACAATGTTCATGGAGCATTGTGATGACTGGTATCATGGAGCATTGTTATGAAAAAGGTCATGGGGCAGTGTAATGACAAGTATCATGGAGCATGTGATGAAAGGAGTCATGCAGCATTGTGATCAAAGGGGTCATGGACCACTACGTTGACATGCGTAATGGAGCATTGTGATGACAGGGATAATGGAACATTGTGATGACAAGGGCTATGGAGCTTTGTGATGACTGGGGTCATGGGGCATGTTGATGACAGTGGTCATGGAGCATTGTGATGACAAAGACCACGGAGCAATGTGATGACAGGTGTCATGGAGCATTGTGATGAAAGGGGTCATGGATCACTACGATGACATGGGTAATGGAGCATTGTGATGATACAGGCATGGAGCATTGTGATGACATGGGCATGGAGCATTATGATGAGAAGTGATCTGGAGCATTGCGATGACAAGGGTATGAAGCACTGTGATTACAGGGGCCAGGGAGCATTGAGATGACAAGGGCAGGGAACATTGTGATGACAGTGGTCATGGATCATTGTGATGATATCTGCCATGGAACATTGTGCTGACAGGGGCCATAGAGATTTGTAATGACAGGTGTCATGTGGCATTGTGATGACAGTGCTCATAGAGCATTGTGATGAAAAGGATCATGGAGCAATGTGATTACAGGGGCCATGGAGCATTGTGAATACATAGGCCATGGAGCATTGTGATGACAGGGGTCAAGGAGCATTGTGATGACATGGGCATGGGGCATTATGATGACAAGAGTTCTGGAGCATTGTGGTGACAAGGGCATGGAGCATTGTGATTACAGGGTTCATGGAGCATTGTGATGACAACTGTCATGGAACATTGTGATGACAGGGTTCATGGAGCATTGTGATTAAAGGGGCCATGGAGCATTTTGATGACAAGGGCAGGCGAACATTTTGATTTCATTGGTAATGGAGCATTGTGATGACATGGGAAGGGAACATTGTGATGACAGGTGTAATGGAACATTTTGATTACAGGGGACATGGAGCATTTTGATGACATGGGCAGGGAACATTGTGATGACAGTTGTCATGGAGCATTGTGATGACAATTGTCCTGTAACGTTGTGCTGACAGGGATCATGGAACTTTGTGATGAGACGGGCATTGGAGCATCGTGATGACAAGTGTACTGGAGCCTTCTGAGGAAAGGTGTCATGGGTCATTGTGATTACAGCGATCATGGAACATTGTGATGACAGTGGTCATGGAGCATTGTAATGACAGGGGCCATGGAGCAATGTGATGACATGGCTCATGTGGTATTGTGATGACAGTGGTCATGGAGCATTGTGATGAAAGGGGTCATGGAGCACTGTGATTACAGGGGCCATGTATAATTGTGATGACAAAGGCCATGGAGCATTGTGATGACAGTTGTCATGGAGCATTGTGTTGAAAGGGGCATGGAGCATTGTGACGACAATAGTCATGGATTATTGTGATGACTGCTATCATGGAGCATTGTTATGAAAAAGGTCATGGGGCAGTGTAATGACAAGTATCATGGAGCATGTGATGAAAGGAGTCATGGAGCATTGTGATGAAAGGGGTCATGGACCACTACGATGACATGGGTAATGGAGCATTGTGATGACAGGGATAATGGAACATTGTGATGACAAGAGCTATGGAGCATTGTGATGACTGGGATCATGGGGCATGTTGATGAGTGTGGTCATGGAGCATTGTGATGACAAAGACCACGGAGCAATGTGATGACAGGTGTCATGGAGCATTGTAATAGCAGGGGTGAAGGGGCATTGTGATGACAGGGGCATGGAGCATTGTGATGACAGAAGTCATACAATATTGTGATGACAAGGGCCATGCAGCATTGTCATGAAAGGTCTTATCTGGCATTGTGATGAGAGTGGTCATGGAGTATTGTGATAAAAGTTGTCCTGAAGCACTGTTATTACAGGGGCCATGTAGAATTTTGATGACAAAGGCCATGGAGCATTGTGATGACAGGCATCATGGAGCAATTTGATGAAAGTGGTCGTGGAGCATTGTGATGAAATGCATCATGGAACATTGTGAAGACAAGTGTCCTGGAGCATTGTGATGACAAGTGCCATGGCCAAATCTGATGCCAGGTTTCATGGAGCATTGTGATGACAGTGGTCATCAATCATTACGATGAAAGGTATCACGGAGCACTGTGATGACAGGGGCCATGGAGCATGTGATGACATGGGCATGGAGCATTATGATGAGAAGAGATGTGGAGCGTTGCGATGACAAGGGTATGGGGCATTGTGATTACAGGGGCCAGGGATCATTGAGATGAGAAGGGCAGGGAACATTGTGATGACAGCGGTCATGGATCATTGTGATGAATTCTGCCATGGAACCTTGTGCTGACAGGGGCCATAGAGCATTGTAATGACAGGTGTCATGTGGCATTGTGATGACAGTGCTCATAGAGCATTGTGATGAAAAGGATCATGGAGCAAGGTGACTACAGGGGCCATGGAGCATTGTGAATACATAGGCCATGGAGCATTGTGATGACAGGGGTCAAGGAGCATTGTGATGACATGGGCATGGGGCATTATGATGACAAGAGTTCTGGAGCATTGTGATGATAAGGGTATGGAGCATTGTGATTACAGGGGACCAGGAGCATTGTGATTACATGGGCAGTGAATATTGTGATGACAGGTGTCATGGAGCACCGTGACGACAAGTGTCATCGAACATTATGATGACAGGGATCATGGAGCATTGTGATGACAAGTGCCATGGCGAATAGTGATGACAGATGTTATGGGGCATTGTGATGACAGTGGTCATCTAGAATTGTGATGAAAGGTAACATGGAGCACTGTGATAACAGGGGCCATGGAGCATTGCGATGACAAAGGCCATGGAGCATTGTGAGGACAAGTGTCATGGAGCATTGTGATGAGGCGGGCATGGAACATAATGATGCCAAGAGTTCTGGAGCATTGTGGTGACAAGGGCATGGAGCATTGTGATTACAGGGGTCATGAAGCATTGTGATGACAACTGTCATGGAACATTGTGATGACAGGGTTCATGGAGCATTGTGATTAAAGGGGCCATGGAGCATTTTGATGACAAGGGCAGGCGAACATTTTGATTTCATTGGTAATGGAGCATTGTGATGACATGGGAAGGGAACATTGTGATGACAGGTGTAATGGAACATTTTGATTACAGGGGACATGGAGCATTTTGATGACATGGGCAGGGAACATTGTGATGACAGTTGTCATGGAGCATTGTGATGACAATTGTCCTGTAACGTTGTGCTGACAGGGATCATGGAACTTTGTGATGAGACGGGCATTGGAGCATCGTGATGACAAGTGTACTGGAGCCTTCTGAGGAAAGGTGTCATGGGTCATTGTGATTACAGCGATCATGGAACATTGTGATGACAGTGGTCATGGAGCATTGTAATGACAGGGGCCATGGAGCAATGTGATGACATGGCTCATGTGGTATTGTGATGACAGTGCTCATGGAGCATTGTGATGAAAGGGGTCATGGAGCACTGTGATTACAGGGGCCATGTATAATTGTGATGACAAAGGCCATGGAGCATTGTGATGACAGTTGTCATGGAGCATTGTGTTGAAAGGGGCATGGAGCATTGTGACGACAATAGTCATGGATTATTGTGATGAATGCTATCATGGAGCATTGTTATGAAAAAGGTCATGGGGCAGTGTAATGACAAGTATCATGGAGCATGTGATGAAAGGAGTCATGGAGCATTGTGATGAAAGGGGTCATGGACCACTACGATGACATGGGTAATGGAGCATTGTGATGACAGGGATAATGGAACATTGTGATGACAAGAGCTATGGAGCATTGTGATGACTGGGATCATGGGGCATATTGATGACTGTGGTCATGGAGCATTGTGATGACAAAGACCACGGAGCAATGTGATGACAGGTGTCATGGAGCATTGTAATAGCAGGGGTGATGGGGCATTGTGATGACAGGGGCATGGAACATTGTGATGACAGAAGTCATAGAATATTGTGATGACAAGGGCCATGCAGCATTGTCATGAAAGGTCTTATCTGGCATTGTGATGAGAGTGGTCATGGAGTATTGTGATAAAAGTTGTCCTGAAGCACTGTTATTACAGGGGCCATGTAGAATTTTGATGACAAAGGCCATGGAGCATTGTGATGACAGGCATCATGGAGCAATTTGATGAAAGTGGTCGTGGAGCATTGTGATGAAATGCATCATGGAACATTGTGAAGACAAGTGTCCTGGAGCATTGTGATGACAAGTGCCATGGCCAAATCTGATGCCAGGTTTCATGGAGCATTGTGATGACAGTGGTCATCTATCATTACGATGAAAGGTATCACGGAGCACTGTGATGACAGGGGCCATGGAGCATGTGATGACATGGGCATGGAGCATTATGATGAGAAGAGATGTGGAGCGTTGCGATGACAAGGGTATGGGGCATTGTGATTACAGGGGCCAGGGATCATTGAGATGAGAAGGGCAGGGAACATTGTGATGACAGCGGTCATGGATCATTGTGATGAATTCTGCCATGGAACCTTGTGCTGACAGGGGCCATAGAGCATTGTAATGACAGGTGTCATGTGGCATTGTGATGACAGTGCTCATAGAGCATTGTGATGAAAAGGATCATGGAGCAAGGTGACTACAGGGGCCATGGAGCATTGTGAATACATAGGCCATGGAGCATTGTGATGACAGGGGTCAAGGAGCATTGTGATGACATGGGCATGGGGCATTATGATGACAAGAGTTCTGGAGCATTGTGATGATAAGGGTATGGAGCATTGTGATTACAGGGGACCAGGAGCATTGTGATTACATGGGCAGTGAATATTGTGATGACAGGGGTCATGGAGCACCGTGACGACAAGTGTCATCGAACATTATGATGACAGGGATCATGGAGCATTGTGATGACAAGTGCCATGGCGAATAGTGATGACAGGTGTCGTGGGGCATTGTGATGACAGTGGTCATCTAGAATTGTGATGAAAGGTAACATGGAGCACTGTGATAACAGGGGCCATGGAGCATTGCGATGACAAAGGCCATGGAGCATTGTGAGGACAAGTGTCATGGAGCATTGTGATGAGGCGGGCATGGAACATAATGATGCCAAGAGTTCTGGAGCATTGTGGTGACAAGGGCATGGAGCATTGTGATGACAAGGGCCATGGCCAATTCTCATGACAGGTGTCATCGGGCATTGTGATGACAGAGGTTATCAAGCATTGTGATGAAAGGTACCATGGACCACTGTGATAACAGGGGCCATGGAACATTGTGTTAACAAACGCCATGGAGCCTTTTGATGAAAAGTGTCATGGAGAATTGTGATGAGACGGGCATGGAGCATTATGATGACAAGAGTTCTGGAGCATTGCGTTGACAAGGGAATGGAGCATTGTGATTACAGGGACCATGGAGGATAGTGATGACATCTGTCATGGAACATTGTGCTGACAGGGGCCATGGAGCATTGTGATGACAGGTATAATGGGGCATGGTGATGACAGTGGTCATAGAGCATTGGGATGAAATGGATCATGGAGCAATGTGATTACAGGGACCATGTAGCATTGCGAATGCATAGGCTATGGAGCATTGTGATGACAGGAGTCAAGGAGCATTGTGATGTAAGTGGTCATGGATCATTGTGATGACAAATGTCCTGGACCATTGTGATGCCACGGGTCATGGAGCATTGTGATGCCACGGGTCATGGAGCATTGTGATGACATGTGTCTTGGGGCGTTGTGATGACAGTGGTCATCTAGAATTGTGATGAAAGGTATCATGGAGCACTGTGATGACGGGGGCCATGGAGTATTGTGATGACAAGGCCATGGAACATTGTGATGACAAGTATCATGGAGCTTTGTGATGACACGGGCATTCATCATTATGATGACAAGAGTTCTGGAGCATTGTGATGACAAGGGCATGGAGCATTGTGATTACAGGGGTCATGGAGCATTGTGATGACAACTGTCATGGAACATTGTGATGACAGGGTTCATGGAGCATTGTGATAAAAGGGGCCATGGAACATTTTGATGAAAAGGGCAGGCGAACATTTTGATTACATTGGTAATGGAGCATTGTGATGACATGGGCAGGGCACATTGTGGTGACAGGTGTCATAGAGCATTGTGATGACAATTGTCCTGTAACGTTGTGCTGTCACGCATCATGGAGCATTGTGGTGAGACGGGCATTGGAGCATTCTGATGACAGGCGTAATGGAGCCTTCTGAGGAAAGGTGTCATGGGTCATTGTGATTACAGCGATCATGGAACATTGTGATGACAGTGGTCATGGAGCATTGTAATGAAAGGGGTCATGGAGCACTGTGATTTCAGGGGCCATGTATAATTGTGATTACAAAGGCCATGGAGCATTGTGATGACAGTTGTCATGGAGCATTGTGTTGAAAGGGGCATGGAGCATTGTGACGACAATGTTCATGGAGCATTGTGATGACTGGTATCATGGAGCATTGTTATGAAAAAGGTCATGGGGCAGTGTAATGACAAGTATCATGGAGCATGTGATGAAAGGAGTCATGCAGCATTGTGATCAAAGGGGTCATGGACCACTACGTTGACATGCGTAATGGAGCATTGTGATGACAGGGATAATGGAACATTGTGATGACAAGGGCTATGGAGCTTTGTGATGACTGGGGTCATGGGGCATGTTGATGACAGTGGTCATGGAGCATTGTGATGACAAAGACCACGGAGCAATGTGATGACAGGTGTCATGGAGCATTGTGATGAAAGGGGTCATGGATCACTACGATGACATGGGTAATGGAGCATTGTGATGATACAGGCATGGAGCATTGTGATGACATGGGCATGGAGCATTATGATGAGAAGTGATCTGGAGCATTGCGATGACAAGGGTATGAAGCACTGTGATTACAGGGGCCAGGGAGCATTGAGATGACAAGGGCAGGGAACATTGTGATGACAGTGGTCATGGATCATTGTGATGATATCTGCCATGGAACATTGTGCTGACAGGGGCCATAGAGATTTGTAATGACAGGTGTCATGTGGCATTGTGATGACAGTGCTCATAGAGCATTGTGATGAAAAGGATCATGGAGCAATGTGATTACAGGGGCCATGGAGCATTGTGAATACATAGGCCATGGAGCATTGTGATGACAGGGGTCAAGGAGCATTGTGATGACATGGGCATGGGGCATTATGATGACAAGAGTTCTGGAGCATTGTGGTGACAAGGGCATGGAGCATTGTGATTACAGGGTTCATGGAGCATTGTGATGACAACTGTCATGGAACATTGTGATGACAGGGTTCATGGAGCATTGTGATTAAAGGGGCCATGGAGCATTTTGATGACAAGGGCAGGCGAACATTTTGATTTCATTGGTAATGGAGCATTGTGATGACATGGGAAGGGAACATTGTGATGACAGGTGTAATGGAACATTTTGATTACAGGGGACATGGAGCATTTTGATGACATGGGCAGGGAACATTGTGATGACAGTTGTCATGGAGCATTGTGATGACAATTGTCCTGTAACGTTGTGCTGACAGGGATCATGGAACTTTGTGATGAGACGGGCATTGGAGCATCGTGATGACAAGTGTACTGGAGCCTTCTGAGGAAAGGTGTCATGGGTCATTGTGATTACAGCGATCATGGAACATTGTGATGACAGTGGTCATGGAGCATTGTAATGACAGGGGCCATGGAGCAATGTGATGACATGGCTCATGTGGTATTGTGATGACAGTGGTCATGGAGCATTGTGATGAAAGGGGTCATGGAGCACTGTGATTACAGGGGCCATGTATAATTGTGATGACAAAGGCCATGGAGCATTGTGATGACAGTTGTCATGGAGCATTGTGTTGAAAGGGGCATGGAGCATTGTGACGACAATAGTCATGGATTATTGTGATGACTGCTATCATGGAGCATTGTTATGAAAAAGGTCATGGGGCAGTGTAATGACAAGTATCATGGAGCATGTGATGAAAGGAGTCATGGAGCATTGTGATGAAAGGGGTCATGGACCACTACGATGACATGGGTAATGGAGCATTGTGATGACAGGGATAATGGAACATTGTGATGACAAGAGCTATGGAGCATTGTGATGACTGGGATCATGGGGCATGTTGATGAGTGTGGTCATGGAGCATTGTGATGACAAAGACCACGGAGCAATGTGATGACAGGTGTCATGGAGCATTGTAATAGCAGGGGTGAAGGGGCATTGTGATGACAGGGGCATGGAGCATTGTGATGACAGAAGTCATACAATATTGTGATGACAAGGGCCATGCAGCATTGTCATGAAAGGTCTTATCTGGCATTGTGATGAGAGTGGTCATGGAGTATTGTGATAAAAGTTGTCCTGAAGCACTGTTATTACAGGGGCCATGTAGAATTTTGATGACAAAGGCCATGGAGCATTGTGATGACAGGCATCATGGAGCAATTTGATGAAAGTGGTCGTGGAGCATTGTGATGAAATGCATCATGGAACATTGTGAAGACAAGTGTCCTGGAGCATTGTGATGACAAGTGCCATGGCCAAATCTGATGCCAGGTTTCATGGAGCATTGTGATGACAGTGGTCATCAATCATTACGATGAAAGGTATCACGGAGCACTGTGATGACAGGGGCCATGGAGCATGTGATGACATGGGCATGGAGCATTATGATGAGAAGAGATGTGGAGCGTTGCGATGACAAGGGTATGGGGCATTGTGATTACAGGGGCCAGGGATCATTGAGATGAGAAGGGCAGGGAACATTGTGATGACAGCGGTCATGGATCATTGTGATGAATTCTGCCATGGAACCTTGTGCTGACAGGGGCCATAGAGCATTGTAATGACAGGTGTCATGTGGCATTGTGATGACAGTGCTCATAGAGCATTGTGATGAAAAGGATCATGGAGCAAGGTGACTACAGGGGCCATGGAGCATTGTGAATACATAGGCCATGGAGCATTGTGATGACAGGGGTCAAGGAGCATTGTGATGACATGGGCATGGGGCATTATGATGACAAGAGTTCTGGAGCATTGTGATGATAAGGGTATGGAGCATTGTGATTACAGGGGACCAGGAGCATTGTGATTACATGGGCAGTGAATATTGTGATGACAGGTGTCATGGAGCACCGTGACGACAAGTGTCATCGAACATTATGATGACAGGGATCATGGAGCATTGTGATGACAAGTGCCATGGCGAATAGTGATGACAGATGTTATGGGGCATTGTGATGACAGTGGTCATCTAGAATTGTGATGAAAGGTAACATGGAGCACTGTGATAACAGGGGCCATGGAGCATTGCGATGACAAAGGCCATGGAGCATTGTGAGGACAAGTGTCATGGAGCATTGTGATGAGGCGGGCATGGAACATAATGATGCCAAGAGTTCTGGAGCATTGTGGTGACAAGGGCATGGAGCATTGTGATGACAAGGGCCATGGCCAATTCTCATGACAGGTGTCATCGGGCATTGTGATGACAGAGGTTATCAAGCATTGTGATGAAAGGTACCATGGACCACTGTGATAACAGGGGCCATGGAACATTGTGTTAACAAACGCCATGGAGCCTTTTGATGAAAAGTGTCATGGAGAATTGTGATGAGACGGGCATGGAGCATTATGATGACAAGAGTTCTGGAGCATTGCGTTGACAAGGGAATGGAGCATTGTGATTACAGGGACCATGGAGGATAGTGATGACATCTGTCATGGAACATTGTGCTGACAGGGGCCATGGAGCATTGTGATGACAGGTATAATGGGGTATGGTGATGACAGTGGTCATAGAGCATTGGGATGAAATGGATCATGGAGCAATGTGATTACAGGGACCATGTAGCATTGCGAATGCATAGGCTATGGAGCATTGTGATGACAGGAGTCAAGGAGCATTGTGATGTAAGTGGTCATGGATCATTGTGATGACAAATGTCCTGGACCATTGTGATGCCACGGGTCATGGAGCATTGTGATGCCACGGGTCATGGAGCATTGTGATGACATGTGTCTTGGGGCGTTGTGATGACAGTGGTCATCTAGAATTGTGATGAAAGGTATCATGGAGCACTGTGATGACGGGGGCCATGGAGTATTGTGATGACAAGGCCATGGAACATTGTGATGACAAGTATCATGGAGCTTTGTGATGACACGGGCATTCATCATTATGATGACAAGAGTTCTGGAGCATTGTGATGACAAGGGCATGGAGCATTGTGATTACAGGGGTCATGGAGCATTGTGATGACAACTGTCATGGAACATTGTGATGACAGGGTTCATGGAGCATTGTGATAAAAGGGGCCATGGAACATTTTGATGAAAAGGGCAGGCGAACATTTTGATTACATTGGTAATGGAGCATTGTGATGACATGGGCAGGGCACATTGTGGTGACAGGTGTCATAGAGCATTGTGATGACAATTGTCCTGTAACGTTGTGCTGTCACGCATCATGGAGCATTGTGGTGAGACGGGCATTGGAGCATTCTGATGACAGGCGTAATGGAGCCTTCTGAGGAAAGGTGTCATGGGTCATTGTGATTACAGCGATCATGGAACATTGTGATGACAGTGGTCATGGAGCATTGTAATGAAAGGGGTCATGGAGCACTGTGATTTCAGGGGCCATGTATAATTGTGATTACAAAGGCCATGGAGCATTGTGATGACAGTTGTCATGGAGCATTGTGTTGAAAGGGGCATGGAGCATTGTGACGACAATGTTCATGGAGCATTGTGATGACTGGTATCATGGAGCATTGTTATGAAAAAGGTCATGGGGCAGTGTAATGACAAGTATCATGGAGCATGTGATGAAAGGAGTCATGCAGCATTGTGATCAAAGGGGTCATGGACCACTACGTTGACATGCGTAATGGAGCATTGTGATGACAGGGATAATGGAACATTGTGATGACAAGGGCTATGGAGCTTTGTGATGACTGGGGTCATGGGGCATGTTGATGACAGTGGTCATGGAGCATTGTGATGACAAAGACCACGGAGCAATGTGATGACAGGTGTCATGGAGCATTGTGATGAAAGGGGTCATGGATCACTACGATGACATGGGTAATGGAGCATTGTGATGATACAGGCATGGAGCATTGTGATGACATGGGCATGGAGCATTATGATGAGAAGTGATCTGGAGCATTGCGATGACAAGGGTATGAAGCACTGTGATTACAGGGGCCAGGGAGCATTGAGATGACAAGGGCAGGGAACATTGTGATGACAGTGGTCATGGATCATTGTGATGATATCTGCCATGGAACATTGTGCTGACAGGGGCCATAGAGATTTGTAATGACAGGTGTCATGTGGCATTGTGATGACAGTGCTCATAGAGCATTGTGATGAAAAGGATCATGGAGCAATGTGATTACAGGGGCCATGGAGCATTGTGAATACATAGGCCATGGAGCATTGTGATGACAGGGGTCAAGGAGCATTGTGATGACATGGGCATGGGGCATTATGATGACAAGAGTTCTGGAGCATTGTGGTGACAAGGGCATGGAGCATTGTGATTACAGGGTTCATGGAGCATTGTGATGACAACTGTCATGGAACATTGTGATGACAGGGTTCATGGAGCATTGTGATTAAAGGGGCCATGGAGCATTTTGATGACAAGGGCAGGCGAACATTTTGATTTCATTGGTAATGGAGCATTGTGATGACATGGGAAGGGAACATTGTGATGACAGGTGTAATGGAACATTTTGATTACAGGGGACATGGAGCATTTTGATGACATGGGCAGGGAACATTGTGATGACAGTTGTCATGGAGCATTGTGATGACAATTGTCCTGTAACGTTGTGCTGACAGGGATCATGGAACTTTGTGATGAGACGGGCATTGGAGCATCGTGATGACAAGTGTACTGGAGCCTTCTGAGGAAAGGTGTCATGGGTCATTGTGATTACAGCGATCATGGAACATTGTGATGACAGTGGTCATGGAGCATTGTAATGACGGGGCCATGGAGCAATGTGATGACATGGCTCATGTGGTATTGTGATGACAGTGGTCATGGAGCATTGTGATGAAAGGGGTCATGGAGCACTGTGATTACAGGGGCCATGTATAATTGTGATGACAAAGGCCATGGAGCATTGTGATGACAGTTGTCATGGAGCATTGTGTTGAAAGGGGCATGGAGCATTGTGACGACAATAGTCATGGATTATTGTGATGACTGCTATCATGGAGCATTGTTATGAAAAAGGTCATGGGGCAGTGTAATGACAAGTATCATGGAGCATGTGATGAAAGGAGTCATGGAGCATTGTGATGAAAGGGGTCATGGACCACTACGATGACATGGGTAATGGAGCATTGTGATGACAGGGATAATGGAACATTGTGATGACAAGAGCTATGGAGCATTGTGATGACTGGGATCATGGGGCATGTTGATGAGTGTGGTCATGGAGCATTGTGATGACAAAGACCACGGAGCAATGTGATGACAGGTGTCATGGAGCATTGTAATAGCAGGGGTGAAGGGGCATTGTGATGACAGGGGCATGGAGCATTGTGATGACAGAAGTCATACAATATTGTGATGACAAGGGCCATGCAGCATTGTCATGAAAGGTCTTATCTGGCATTGTGATGAGAGTGGTCATGGAGTATTGTGATAAAAGTTGTCCTGAAGCACTGTTATTACAGGGGCCATGTAGAATTTTGATGACAAAGGCCATGGAGCATTGTGATGACAGGCATCATGGAGCAATTTGATGAAAGTGGTCGTGGAGCATTGTGATGAAATGCATCATGGAACATTGTGAAGACAAGTGTCCTGGAGCATTGTGATGACAAGTGCCATGGCCAAATCTGATGCCAGGTTTCATGGAGCATTGTGATGACAGTGGTCATCAATCATTACGATGAAAGGTATCACGGAGCACTGTGATGACAGGGGCCATGGAGCATGTGATGACATGGGCATGGAGCATTATGATGAGAAGAGATGTGGAGCGTTGCGATGACAAGGGTATGGGGCATTGTGATTACAGGGGCCAGGGATCATTGAGATGAGAAGGGCAGGGAACATTGTGATGACAGCGGTCATGGATCATTGTGATGAATTCTGCCATGGAACCTTGTGCTGACAGGGGCCATAGAGCATTGTAATGACAGGTGTCATGTGGCATTGTGATGACAGTGCTCATAGAGCATTGTGATGAAAAGGATCATGGAGCAAGGTGACTACAGGGGCCATGGAGCATTGTGAATACATAGGCCATGGAGCATTGTGATGACAGGGGTCAAGGAGCATTGTGATGACATGGGCATGGGGCATTATGATGACAAGAGTTCTGGAGCATTGTGATGATAAGGGTATGGAGCATTGTGATTACAGGGGACCAGGAGCATTGTGATTACATGGGCAGTGAATATTGTGATGACAGGGGTCATGGAGCACCGTGACGACAAGTGTCATCGAACATTATGATGACAGGGATCATGGAGCATTGTGATGACAAGTGCCATGGCGAATAGTGATGACAGATGTTATGGGGCATTGTGATGACAGTGGTCATCTAGAATTGTGATGAAAGGTAACATGGAGCACTGTGATAACAGGGGCCATGGAGCATTGCGATGACAAAGGCCATGGAGCATTGTGAGGACAAGTGTCATGGAGCATTGTGATGAGGCGGGCATGGAACATAATGATGCCAAGAGTTCTGGAGCATTGTGGTGACAAGGGCATGGAGCATTGTGATTACAGGGGTCATGAAGCATTGTGATGACAACTGTCATGGAACATTGTGATGACAGGGTTCATGGAGCATTGTGATTAAAGGGGCCATGGAGCATTTTGATGACAAGGGCAGGCGAACATTTTGATTTCATTGGTAATGGAGCATTGTGATGACATGGGAAGGGAACATTGTGATGACAGGTGTAATGGAACATTTTGATTACAGGGGACATGGAGCATTTTGATGACATGGGCAGGGAACATTGTGATGACAGTTGTCATGGAGCATTGTGATGACAATTGTCCTGTAACGTTGTGCTGACAGGGATCATGGAACTTTGTGATGAGACGGGCATTGGAGCATCGTGATGACAAGTGTACTGGAGCCTTCTGAGGAAAGGTGTCATGGGTCATTGTGATTACAGCGATCATGGAACATTGTGATGACAGTGGTCATGGAGCATTGTAATGACAGGGGCCATGGAGCAATGTGATGACATGGCTCATGTGGTATTGTGATGACAGTGCTCATGGAGCATTGTGATGAAAGGGGTCATGGAGCACTGTGATTACAGGGGCCATGTATAATTGTGATGACAAAGGCCATGGAGCATTGTGATGACAGTTGTCATGGAGCATTGTGTTGAAAGGGGCATGGAGCATTGTGACGACAATAGTCATGGATTATTGTGATGAATGCTATCATGGAGCATTGTTATGAAAAAGGTCATGGGGCAGTGTAATGACAAGTATCATGGAGCATGTGATGAAAGGAGTCATGGAGCATTGTGATGAAAGGGGTCATGGACCACTACGATGACATGGGTAATGGAGCATTGTGATGACAGGGATAATGGAACATTGTGATGACAAGAGCTATGGAGCATTGTGATGACTGGGATCATGGGGCATATTGATGACTGTGGTCATGGAGCATTGTGATGACAAAGACCACGGAGCAATGTGATGACAGGTGTCATGGAGCATTGTAATAGCAGGGGTGATGGGGCATTGTGATGACAGGGGCATGGAACATTGTGATGACAGAAGTCATAGAATATTGTGATGACAAGGGCCATGCAGCATTGTCATGAAAGGTCTTATCTGGCATTGTGATGAGAGTGGTCATGGAGTATTGTGATAAAAGTTGTCCTGAAGCACTGTTATTACAGGGGCCATGTAGAATTTTGATGACAAAGGCCATGGAGCATTGTGATGACAGGCATCATGGAGCAATTTGATGAAAGTGGTCGTGGAGCATTGTGATGAAATGCATCATGGAACATTGTGAAGACAAGTGTCCTGGAGCATTGTGATGACAAGTGCCATGGCCAAATCTGATGCCAGGTTTCATGGAGCATTGTGATGACAGTGGTCATCTATCATTACGATGAAAGGTATCACGGAGCACTGTGATGACAGGGGCCATGGAGCATGTGATGACATGGGCATGGAGCATTATGATGAGAAGAGATGTGGAGCGTTGCGATGACAAGGGTATGGGGCATTGTGATTACAGGGGCCAGGGATCATTGAGATGAGAAGGGCAGGGAACATTGTGATGACAGCGGTCATGGATCATTGTGATGAATTCTGCCATGGAACCTTGTGCTGACAGGGGCCATAGAGCATTGTAATGACAGGTGTCATGTGGCATTGTGATGACAGTGCTCATAGAGCATTGTGATGAAAAGGATCATGGAGCAAGGTGACTACAGGGGCCATGGAGCATTGTGAATACATAGGCCATGGAGCATTGTGATGACAGGGGTCAAGGAGCATTGTGATGACATGGGCATGGGGCATTATGATGACAAGAGTTCTGGAGCATTGTGATGATAAGGGTATGGAGCATTGTGATTACAGGGGACCAGGAGCATTGTGATTACATGGGCAGTGAATATTGTGATGACAGGGGTCATGGAGCACCGTGACGACAAGTGTCATCGAACATTATGATGACAGGGATCATGGAGCATTGTGATGACAAGTGCCATGGCGAATAGTGATGACAGGTGTCGTGGGGCATTGTGATGACAGTGGTCATCTAGAATTGTGATGAAAGGTAACATGGAGCACTGTGATAACAGGGGCCATGGAGCATTGCGATGACAAAGGCCATGGAGCATTGTGAGGACAAGTGTCATGGAGCATTGTGATGAGGCGGGCATGGAACATAATGATGCCAAGAGTTCTGGAGCATTGTGGTGACAAGGGCATGGAGCATTGTGATGACAAGGGCCATGGCCAATTCTCATGACAGGTGTCATCGGGCATTGTGATGACAGAGGTTATCAAGCATTGTGATGAAAGGTACCATGGACCACTGTGATAACAGGGGCCATGGAACATTGTGTTAACAAACGCCATGGAGCCTTTTGATGAAAAGTGTCATGGAGAATTGTGATGAGACGGGCATGGAGCATTATGATGACAAGAGTTCTGGAGCATTGCGTTGACAAGGGAATGGAGCATTGTGATTACAGGGACCATGGAGGATAGTGATGACATCTGTCATGGAACATTGTGCTGACAGGGGCCATGGAGCATTGTGATGACAGGTATAATGGGGCATGGTGATGACAGTGGTCATAGAGCATTGGGATGAAATGGATCATGGAGCAATGTGATTACAGGGACCATGTAGCATTGCGAATGCATAGGCTATGGAGCATTGTGATGACAGGAGTCAAGGAGCATTGTGATGTAAGTGGTCATGGATCATTGTGATGACAAATGTCCTGGACCATTGTGATGCCACGGGTCATGGAGCATTGTGATGCCACGGGTCATGGAGCATTGTGATGACATGTGTCTTGGGGCGTTGTGATGACAGTGGTCATCTAGAATTGTGATGAAAGGTATCATGGAGCACTGTGATGACGGGGGCCATGGAGTATTGTGATGACAAGGCCATGGAACATTGTGATGACAAGTATCATGGAGCTTTGTGATGACACGGGCATTCATCATTATGATGACAAGAGTTCTGGAGCATTGTGATGACAAGGGCATGGAGCATTGTGATTACAGGGGTCATGGAGCATTGTGATGACAACTGTCATGGAACATTGTGATGACAGGGTTCATGGAGCATTGTGATAAAAGGGGCCATGGAACATTTTGATGAAAAGGGCAGGCGAACATTTTGATTACATTGGTAATGGAGCATTGTGATGACATGGGCAGGGCACATTGTGGTGACAGGTGTCATAGAGCATTGTGATGACAATTGTCCTGTAACGTTGTGCTGTCACGCATCATGGAGCATTGTGGTGAGACGGGCATTGGAGCATTCTGATGACAGGCGTAATGGAGCCTTCTGAGGAAAGGTGTCATGGGTCATTGTGATTACAGCGATCATGGAACATTGTGATGACAGTGGTCATGGAGCATTGTAATGAAAGGGGTCATGGAGCACTGTGATTTCAGGGGCCATGTATAATTGTGATTACAAAGGCCATGGAGCATTGTGATGACAGTTGTCATGGAGCATTGTGTTGAAAGGGGCATGGAGCATTGTGACGACAATGTTCATGGAGCATTGTGATGACTGGTATCATGGAGCATTGTTATGAAAAAGGTCATGGGGCAGTGTAATGACAAGTATCATGGAGCATGTGATGAAAGGAGTCATGCAGCATTGTGATCAAAGGGGTCATGGACCACTACGTTGACATGCGTAATGGAGCATTGTGATGACAGGGATAATGGAACATTGTGATGACAAGGGCTATGGAGCTTTGTGATGACTGGGGTCATGGGGCATGTTGATGACAGTGGTCATGGAGCATTGTGATGACAAAGACCACGGAGCAATGTGATGACAGGTGTCATGGAGCATTGTGATGAAAGGGGTCATGGATCACTACGATGACATGGGTAATGGAGCATTGTGATGATACAGGCATGGAGCATTGTGATGACATGGGCATGGAGCATTATGATGAGAAGTGATCTGGAGCATTGCGATGACAAGGGTATGAAGCACTGTGATTACAGGGGCCAGGGAGCATTGAGATGACAAGGGCAGGGAACATTGTGATGACAGTGGTCATGGATCATTGTGATGATATCTGCCATGGAACATTGTGCTGACAGGGGCCATAGAGATTTGTAATGACAGGTGTCATGTGGCATTGTGATGACAGTGCTCATAGAGCATTGTGATGAAAAGGATCATGGAGCAATGTGATTACAGGGGCCATGGAGCATTGTGAATACATAGGCCATGGAGCATTGTGATGACAGGGGTCAAGGAGCATTGTGATGACATGGGCATGGGGCATTATGATGACAAGAGTTCTGGAGCATTGTGGTGACAAGGGCATGGAGCATTGTGATTACAGGGTTCATGGAGCATTGTGATGACAACTGTCATGGAACATTGTGATGACAGGGTTCATGGAGCATTGTGATTAAAGGGGCCATGGAGCATTTTGATGACAAGGGCAGGCGAACATTTTGATTTCATTGGTAATGGAGCATTGTGATGACATGGGAAGGGAACATTGTGATGACAGGTGTAATGGAACATTTTGATTACAGGGGACATGGAGCATTTTGATGACATGGGCAGGGAACATTGTGATGACAGTTGTCATGGAGCATTGTGATGACAATTGTCCTGTAACGTTGTGCTGACAGGGATCATGGAACTTTGTGATGAGACGGGCATTGGAGCATCGTGATGACAAGTGTACTGGAGCCTTCTGAGGAAAGGTGTCATGGGTCATTGTGATTACAGCGATCATGGAACATTGTGATGACAGTGGTCATGGAGCATTGTAATGACAGGGGCCATGGAGCAATGTGATGACATGGCTCATGTGGTATTGTGATGACAGTGGTCATGGAGCATTGTGATGAAAGGGGTCATGGAGCACTGTGATTACAGGGGCCATGTATAATTGTGATGACAAAGGCCATGGAGCATTGTGATGACAGTTGTCATGGAGCATTGTGTTGAAAGGGGCATGGAGCATTGTGACGACAATAGTCATGGATTATTGTGATGACTGCTATCATGGAGCATTGTTATGAAAAAGGTCATGGGGCAGTGTAATGACAAGTATCATGGAGCATGTGATGAAAGGAGTCATGGAGCATTGTGATGAAAGGGGTCATGGACCACTACGATGACATGGGTAATGGAGCATTGTGATGACAGGGATAATGGAACATTGTGATGACAAGAGCTATGGAGCATTGTGATGACTGGGATCATGGGGCATGTTGATGAGTGTGGTCATGGAGCATTGTGATGACAAAGACCACGGAGCAATGTGATGACAGGTGTCATGGAGCATTGTAATAGCAGGGGTGAAGGGGCATTGTGATGACAGGGGCATGGAGCATTGTGATGACAGAAGTCATACAATATTGTGATGACAAGGGCCATGCAGCATTGTCATGAAAGGTCTTATCTGGCATTGTGATGAGAGTGGTCATGGAGTATTGTGATAAAAGTTGTCCTGAAGCACTGTTATTACAGGGGCCATGTAGAATTTTGATGACAAAGGCCATGGAGCATTGTGATGACAGGCATCATGGAGCAATTTGATGAAAGTGGTCGTGGAGCATTGTGATGAAATGCATCATGGAACATTGTGAAGACAAGTGTCCTGGAGCATTGTGATGACAAGTGCCATGGCCAAATCTGATGCCAGGTTTCATGGAGCATTGTGATGACAGTGGTCATCAATCATTACGATGAAAGGTATCACGGAGCACTGTGATGACAGGGGCCATGGAGCATGTGATGACATGGGCATGGAGCATTATGATGAGAAGAGATGTGGAGCGTTGCGATGACAAGGGTATGGGGCATTGTGATTACAGGGGCCAGGGATCATTGAGATGAGAAGGGCAGGGAACATTGTGATGACAGCGGTCATGGATCATTGTGATGAATTCTGCCATGGAACCTTGTGCTGACAGGGGCCATAGAGCATTGTAATGACAGGTGTCATGTGGCATTGTGATGACAGTGCTCATAGAGCATTGTGATGAAAAGGATCATGGAGCAAGGTGACTACAGGGGCCATGGAGCATTGTGAATACATAGGCCATGGAGCATTGTGATGACAGGGGTCAAGGAGCATTGTGATGACATGGGCATGGGGCATTATGATGACAAGAGTTCTGGAGCATTGTGATGATAAGGGTATGGAGCATTGTGATTACAGGGGACCAGGAGCATTGTGATTACATGGGCAGTGAATATTGTGATGACAGGTGTCATGGAGCACCGTGACGACAAGTGTCATCGAACATTATGATGACAGGGATCATGGAGCATTGTGATGACAAGTGCCATGGCGAATAGTGATGACAGATGTTATGGGGCATTGTGATGACAGTGGTCATCTAGAATTGTGATGAAAGGTAACATGGAGCACTGTGATAACAGGGGCCATGGAGCATTGCGATGACAAAGGCCATGGAGCATTGTGAGGACAAGTGTCATGGAGCATTGTGATGAGGCGGGCATGGAACATAATGATGCCAAGAGTTCTGGAGCATTGTGGTGACAAGGGCATGGAGCATTGTGATTACAGGGGTCATGAAGCATTGTGATGACAACTGTCATGGAACATTGTGATGACAGGGTTCATGGAGCATTGTGATTAAAGGGGCCATGGAGCATTTTGATGACAAGGGCAGGCGAACATTTTGATTTCATTGGTAATGGAGCATTGTGATGACATGGGAAGGGAACATTGTGATGACAGGTGTAATGGAACATTTTGATTACAGGGGACATGGAGCATTTTGATGACATGGGCAGGGAACATTGTGATGACAGTTGTCATGGAGCATTGTGATGACAATTGTCCTGTAACGTTGTGCTGACAGGGATCATGGAACTTTGTGATGAGACGGGCATTGGAGCATCGTGATGACAAGTGTACTGGAGCCTTCTGAGGAAAGGTGTCATGGGTCATTGTGATTACAGCGATCATGGAACATTGTGATGACAGTGGTCATGGAGCATTGTAATGACAGGGGCCATGGAGCAATGTGATGACATGGCTCATGTGGTATTGTGATGACAGTGCTCATGGAGCATTGTGATGAAAGGGGTCATGGAGCACTGTGATTACAGGGGCCATGTATAATTGTGATGACAAAGGCCATGGAGCATTGTGATGACAGTTGTCATGGAGCATTGTGTTGAAAGGGGCATGGAGCATTGTGACGACAATAGTCATGGATTATTGTGATGAATGCTATCATGGAGCATTGTTATGAAAAAGGTCATGGGGCAGTGTAATGACAAGTATCATGGAGCATGTGATGAAAGGAGTCATGGAGCATTGTGATGAAAGGGGTCATGGACCACTACGATGACATGGGTAATGGAGCATTGTGATGACAGGGATAATGGAACATTGTGATGACAAGAGCTATGGAGCATTGTGATGACTGGGATCATGGGGCATATTGATGACTGTGGTCATGGAGCATTGTGATGACAAAGACCACGGAGCAATGTGATGACAGGTGTCATGGAGCATTGTAATAGCAGGGGTGATGGGGCATTGTGATGACAGGGGCATGGAACATTGTGATGACAGAAGTCATAGAATATTGTGATGACAAGGGCCATGCAGCATTGTCATGAAAGGTCTTATCTGGCATTGTGATGAGAGTGGTCATGGAGTATTGTGATAAAAGTTGTCCTGAAGCACTGTTATTACAGGGGCCATGTAGAATTTTGATGACAAAGGCCATGGAGCATTGTGATGACAGGCATCATGGAGCAATTTGATGAAAGTGGTCGTGGAGCATTGTGATGAAATGCATCATGGAACATTGTGAAGACAAGTGTCCTGGAGCATTGTGATGACAAGTGCCATGGCCAAATCTGATGCCAGGTTTCATGGAGCATTGTGATGACAGTGGTCATCTATCATTACGATGAAAGGTATCACGGAGCACTGTGATGACAGGGGCCATGGAGCATGTGATGACATGGGCATGGAGCATTATGATGAGAAGAGATGTGGAGCGTTGCGATGACAAGGGTATGGGGCATTGTGATTACAGGGGCCAGGGATCATTGAGATGAGAAGGGCAGGGAACATTGTGATGACAGCGGTCATGGATCATTGTGATGAATTCTGCCATGGAACCTTGTGCTGACAGGGGCCATAGAGCATTGTAATGACAGGTGTCATGTGGCATTGTGATGACAGTGCTCATAGAGCATTGTGATGAAAAGGATCATGGAGCAAGGTGACTACAGGGGCCATGGAGCATTGTGAATACATAGGCCATGGAGCATTGTGATGACAGGGGTCAAGGAGCATTGTGATGACATGGGCATGGGGCATTATGATGACAAGAGTTCTGGAGCATTGTGATGATAAGGGTATGGAGCATTGTGATTACAGGGGACCAGGAGCATTGTGATTACATGGGCAGTGAATATTGTGATGACAGGGGTCATGGAGCACCGTGACGACAAGTGTCATCGAACATTATGATGACAGGGATCATGGAGCATTGTGATGACAAGTGCCATGGCGAATAGTGATGACAGGTGTCGTGGGGCATTGTGATGACAGTGGTCATCTAGAATTGTGATGAAAGGTAACATGGAGCACTGTGATAACAGGGGCCATGGAGCATTGCGATGACAAAGGCCATGGAGCATTGTGAGGACAAGTGTCATGGAGCATTGTGATGAGGCGGGCATGGAACATAATGATGCCAAGAGTTCTGGAGCATTGTGGTGACAAGGGCATGGAGCATTGTGATGACAAGGGCCATGGCCAATTCTCATGACAGGTGTCATCGGGCATTGTGATGACAGAGGTTATCAAGCATTGTGATGAAAGGTACCATGGACCACTGTGATAACAGGGGCCATGGAACATTGTGTTAACAAACGCCATGGAGCCTTTTGATGAAAAGTGTCATGGAGAATTGTGATGAGACGGGCATGGAGCATTATGATGACAAGAGTTCTGGAGCATTGCGTTGACAAGGGAATGGAGCATTGTGATTACAGGGACCATGGAGGATAGTGATGACATCTGTCATGGAACATTGTGCTGACAGGGGCCATGGAGCATTGTGATGACAGGTATAATGGGGCATGGTGATGACAGTGGTCATAGAGCATTGGGATGAAATGGATCATGGAGCAATGTGATTACAGGGACCATGTAGCATTGCGAATGCATAGGCTATGGAGCATTGTGATGACAGGGGTCATGGAGCATTGTGATGACAACTGTCATGGAACATTGTGATGACAGGGTTCATGGAGCATTGTGATAAAAGGGGCCATGGAACATTTTGATGAAAAGGGCAGGCGAACATTTTGATTACATTGGTAATGGAGCATTGTGATGACATGGGCAGGGAACATTGTGGTGACAGGTGTCATAGAGCATTGTGATGGCAATTGTCCTGTCACGTTGTGCTGTCACGCATCATGGAGCATTGTGGTGAGACGGGCATTGGAGCATTCTGATGACAGGCGTAATGGAGCCTTCTGAGGAAAGGTGTCATGGGTCATTGTGATTACAGCGATCATGGAACATTGTGATGACAGTGGTCATGGAGCATTGTGATGAAAGGGGTCATGGAGCACTGTGATTTCAGGTGCCATGTATAATTGTGATTACAAAGGCCATGGAGCATTGTGATGACAGTTGTCATGGAGCATTGTGTTGAAAGGGGCATGGAGCATTGTGACGACAATGTTCATGGAGCATTGTGATGACTGGTATCATGGAGCATTGTTATGAAAAAGGTCATGGGGCAGTGTAATGACAAGTATCATGGAGCATGTGATGAAAGGAGTCATGCAGCATTGTGATCAAAGGGGTCATGGACCACTACGTTGACATGCGTAATGGAGCATTGTGATGACAGGGATAATGGAACATTGTGATGACAAGGGCTATGGAGCTTTGTGATGACTGGGGTCATGGGGCATGTTGATGACAGTGGTCATGGAGCATTGTGATGACAAAGACCACGGAGCAATGTGATGACAGGTGTCATGGAGCATTGTGATGAAAGGGGTCATGGATCACTACGATGACATGGGTAATGGAGCATTGTGATGATACAGGCATGGAGCATTGTGATGACATGGGCATGGAGCATTATGATGAGAAGTGATCTGGAGCATTGCGATGACAAGGGTATGAAGCACTGTGATTACAGGGGCCAGGGAGCATTGAGATGACAAGGGCAGGGAACATTGTGATGACAGTGGTCATGGATCATTGTGATGATATCTGCCATGGAACATTGTGCTGACAGGGGCCATAGAGATTTGTAATGACAGGTGTCATGTGGCATTGTGATGACAGTGCTCATAGAGCATTGTGATGAAAAGGATCATGGAGCAATGTGATTACAGGGGCCATGGAGCATTGTGAATACATAGGCCATGGAGCATTGTGATGACAGGGGTCAAGGAGCATTGTGATGACATGGGCATGGGGCATTATGATGACAAGAGTTCTGGAGCATTGTGGTGACAAGGGCATGGAGAATTGTGATTACAGGGTTCATGGAGCATTGTGATGACAACTGTCATGGAACATTGTGATGACAGGGTTCATGGAGCATTGTGATTAAAGGGGCCATGGAGCATTTTGATGACAAGGGCAGGCAAACATTTTGATTTCATTGGTAATGGAGCATTGTGATGACATGGGAAGGGAACATTGTGATGACAGGTGTAATGGAACATTTTGATTACAGGGGACATGGAGCATTTTGATGAAATGGGCAGGGAACATTGTGATGACAGTTGTCATGGAGCATTGTGATGACAATTGTCCTGTAACGTTGTGCTGACAGGGATCATGGAACTTTGTGATGAGACGGGCATTGGAGCATCGTGATGACAAGTGTACTGGAGCCTTCTGAGGAAAGGTGTCATGGGTCATTGTGATTACAGCGATCATGGAACATTGTGATGACAGTGGTCATGGAGCATTGTAATGACAGGGGCCATGGAGCAATGTGATGACATGGCTCATGTGGTATTGTGATGACAGTGGTCATGGAGCATTGTGATGAAAGGGGTCATGGAGCACTGTGATTACAGGGGCCATGTATAATTGTGATGACAAAGGCCATGGAGCATTGTGATGACAGTTGTCATGGAGCATTGTGTTGAAAGGGGCATGGAGCATTGTGACGACAATGGTCATGGATTATTGTGATGACTGCTATCATGGAGCATTGTTATGAAAAAGGTCATGGGGCAGTGTAATGACAAGTATCATGGAGCATGTGATGAAAGGAGTCATGGAGCATTGTGATGAAAGGGGTCATGGACCACTATGATGACATGGGTAATGGAGCATTGTGATGACAGGGATAATGGAACATTGTGATGACAAGAGCTATGGAGCATTGTGATGACTGGGATCATGGGGCATGTTGATGAGTGTGGTCATGGAGCATTGTGATGACAAAGACCACGGAGCAATGTGATGACAGGTGTCATGGAGCATTGTAATAGCAGGGGTGAAGGGGCATTGTGATGACAGGGGCATGGAGCATTGTGATGACAGACGTCATAGAATATTGTGATGACAAGGGCCATGCAGCATTGTCATGAAAGGTCTTATCTGGCATTGTGATGAGAGTGGTCATGGAGTATTGTGATAAAAGTTGTCCTGAAGCACTGTTATTACAGGGGCCATGTAGAATTTTGATGACAAAGGCCATGGAGCATTGTGATGACAGGCATCATGGAGCAATTTGATGAAAGTGGTCGTGGAGCATTGTGATGAAATGCATCATGGAACATTGTGAAGACAAGTGTCCTGGAGCATTGTGATGACAAGTGCCATGGCCAAATCTGATGCCAGGTTTCATGGAGCATTGTGATGACAGTGGTCATCAATCATTACGATGAAAGGTATCACGGAGCACTGTGATGACAGGGGCCATGGAGCATGTGATGACATGGGCATGGAGCATTATGATGAGAAGAGATGTGGAGCGTTGCGATGACAAGGGTATGGGGCATTGTGATTACAGGGGCCAGGGATCATTGAGATGAGAAGGGCAGGGAACATTGTGATGACAGCGGTCATGGATCATTGTGATGAATTCTGCCATGGAACATTGTGCTGACAGGGGCCATAGAGCATTGTAATGACAGGTGTCATGTGGCATTGTGATGACAGTGCTCATAGAGCATTGTGATGAAAAGGATCATGGAGCAAGGTGACTACAGGGGCCATGGAGCATTGTGAATACATAGGCCATGGAGCATTGTGATGACAGGGGTCAAGGAGCATTGTGATGACATGGGCATGGGGCATTATGATGACAAGAGTTCTGGAGCATTGTGATGATAAGGGTATGGAGCATTGTGATTACAGGGGACCAGGAGCATTGTGATTACATGGGCAGTGAATATTGTGATGACAGGTGTCATGGAGCACCGTGACGACAAGTGTCATCGAACATTATGATGACAGGGATCATGGAGCATTGTGATGACAAGTGCCATGGCGAATAGTGATGACAGATGTTATGGGGCATTGTGATGACAGTGGTCATCTAGAATTGTGATGAAAGGTAACATGGAGCACTGTGATAACAGGGGCCATGGAGCATTGCGATGACAAAGGCCATGGAGCATTGTGAGGACAAGTTTCAGGGAGCATTGTGATGAGGCGGGCATGGAACATAATGATGCCAAGAGTTCTGGAGCATTGTGGTGACAAGGGCATGGAGCATTGTGATTACAGGGGTCATGAAGAATTGTGATGACAACTGTCATGGAACATTGTGATGACAGGGTTCATGGAGCATTGTGATTAAAGGGGCCATGGAGCATTTTGATGACAAGGGCAGGCGAACATTTTGATTTCATTGGTAATGGAGCATTGTGATGACATGGGAAGGGAACATTGTGATGACAGGTGTAATGGAACATTTTGATTACAGGGGACATGGAGCATTTTGATGACATAGGCAGGGAACATTGTGATGACAGTTGTCATGGAGCATTGTGATGACAATTGTCCTGTAACGTTGTGCTGACAGGGATCATGGAACTTTGTGATGAGACGGGCATTGGAGCATCGTGATGACAAGTGTACTGGAGCCTTCTGAGGAAAGGTGTCATGGGTCATTGTGATTACAGCGATCATGGAACATTGTGATGACAGTGGTCATGGAGCATTGTAATGACAGGGGCCATGGAGCAATGTGATGACATGGCTCATGTGGTATTGTGATGACAGTGGTCATGGAGCATTGTGATGAAAGGGGTCATGGAGCACTGTGATTACAGGGGCCATGTATAATTGTGATGACAAAGGCCATGGAGCATTGTGATGACAGTTGTCATGGAGCATTGTGTTGAAAGGGGCATGGAGCATTGTGACGACAATAGTCATGGATTATTGTGATGACTGCTATCATGGAGCATTGTTATGAAAAAGGTCATGGGGCAGTGTAATGACAAGTATCATGGAGCATGTGATGAAAGGAGTCATGGAGCATTGTGATGAAAGGGGTCATGGACCACTACGATGACATGGGTAATGGAGCATTGTGATGACAGGGATAATGGAACATTGTGATGACAAGAGCTATGGAGCATTGTGATGACTGGGATCATGGGGCATATTGATGACTGTGGTCATGGAGCATTGTGATGACAAAGACCACGGAGCAATGTGATGACAGGTGTCATGGAGCATTGTAATAGCAGGGGTGATGGGGCATTGTGATGACAGGGGCATGGAACATTGTGATGACAGAAGTCATAGAATATTGTGATGACAAGGGCCATGCAGCATTGTCATGAAAGGTCTTATCTGGCATTGTGATGAGAGTGGTCATGGAGTATTGTGATAAAAGTTGTCCTGAAGCACTGTTATTACAGGGGCCATGTAGAATTTTGATGACAAAGGCCATGGAGCATTGTGATGACAGGCATCATGGAGCAATTTGATGAAAGTGGTCGTGGAGCATTGTGATGAAATGCATCATGGAACATTGTGAAGACAAGTGTCCTGGAGCATTGTGATGACAAGTGCCATGGCCAAATCTGATGCCAGGTTTCATGGAGCATTGTGATGACAGTGGTCATCTATCATTACGATGAAAGGTATCACGGAGCACTGTGATGACAGGGGCCATGGAGCATGTGATGACATGGGCATGGAGCATTATGATGAGAAGAGATGTGGAGCGTTGCGATGACAAGGGTATGGGGCATTGTGATTACAGGGGCCAGGGATCATTGAGATGAGAAGGGCAGGGAACATTGTGATGACAGCGGTCATGGATCATTGTGATGAATTCTGCCATGGAACCTTGTGCTGACAGGGGCCATAGAGCATTGTAATGACAGGTGTCATGTGGCATTGTGATGACAGTGCTCATAGAGCATTGTGATGAAAAGGATCATGGAGCAAGGTGACTACAGGGGCCATGGAGCATTGTGAATACATAGGCCATGGAGCATTGTGATGACAGGGGTCAAGGAGCATTGTGATGACATGGGCATGGGGCATTATGATGACAAGAGTTCTGGAGCATTGTGATGATAAGGGTATGGAGCATTGTGATTACAGGGGACCAGGAGCATTGTGATTACATGGGCAGTGAATATTGTGATGACAGGTGTCATGGAGCACCGTGACGACAAGTGTCATCGAACATTATGATGACAGGGATCATGGAGCATTGTGATGACAAGTGCCATGGCGAATAGTGATGACAGATGTTATGGGGCATTGTGATGACAGTGGTCATCTAGAATTGTGATGAAAGGTAACATGGAGCACTGTGATAACAGGGGCCATGGAGCATTGCGATGACAAAGGCCATGGAGCATTGTGAGGACAAGTGTCAGGGAGCATTGTGATGAGGCGGGCATGGAACATAATGATGCCAAGAGTTCTGGAGCATTGTGGTGACAAGGGCATGGAGCATTGTGATTACAGGGGTCATGAAGCATTGTGATGACAACTGTCATGGAACATTGTGATGACAGGGTTCATGGAGCATTGTGATTAAAGGGGCCATGGAGCATTTTGATGACAAGGGCAGGCGAACATTTTGATTTCATTGGTAATGGAGCATTGTGATGACATGGGAAGGGAACATTGTGATGACAGGTGTAATGGAACATTTTGATTACAGGGGACATGGAGCATTTTGATGACATAGGCAGGGAACATTGTGATGACAGTTGTCATGGAGCATTGTGATGACAATTGTCCTGTAACGTTGTGCTGACAGGGATCATGGAACTTTGTGATGAGACGGGCATTGGAGCATCGTGATGACAAGTGTACTGGAGCCTTCTGAGGAAAGGTGTCATGGGTCATTGTGATTACAGCGATCATGGAACATTGTGATGACAGTGGTCATGGAGCATTGTAATGACAGGGGCCATGGAGCAATGTGATGACATGGCTCATGTGGTATTGTGATGACAGTGGTCATGGAGCATTGTGATGAAAGGGGTCATGGAGCACTGTGATTACAGGGGCCATGTATAATTGTGATGACAAAGGCCATGGAGCATTGTGATGACAGTTGTCATGGAGCATTGTGTTGAAAGGGGCATGGAGCATTGTGACGACAATAGTCATGGATTATTGTGATGACTGCTATCATGGAGCATTGTTATGAAAAAGGTCATGGGGCAGTGTAATGACAAGTATCATGGAGCATGTGATGAAAGGAGTCATGGAGCATTGTGATGAAAGGGGTCATGGACCACTACGATGACATGGGTAATGGAGCATTGTGATGACAGGGATAATGGAACATTGTGATGACAAGAGCTATGGAGCATTGTGATGACTGGGATCATGGGGCATGTTGATGACTGTGGTCATGGAGCATTGTGATGACAAAGACCACGGAGCAATGTGATGACAGGTGTCATGGAGCATTGTAATAGCAGGGGTGATGGGGCATTGTGATGACAGGGGCATGGAACATTGTGATGACAGAAGTCATAGAATATTGTGATGACAAGGGCCATGCAGCATTGTCATGAAAGGTCTTATCTGGCATTGTGATGAGAGTGGTCATGGAGTATTGTGATAAAAGTTGTCCTGAAGCACTGTTATTACAGGGGCCATGTAGAATTTTGATGACAAAGGCCATGGAGCATTGTGATGACAGGCATCATGGAGCAATTTGATGAAAGTGGTCGTGGAGCATTGTGATGAAATGCATCATGGAACATTGTGAAGACAAGTGTCCTGGAGCATTGTGATGACAAGTGCCATGGCCAAATCTGATGCCAGGTTTCATGGAGCATTGTGATGACAGTGGTCATCTATCATTACGATGAAAGGTATCACGGAGCACTGTGATGACAGGGGCCATGGAGCATGTGATGACATGGGCATGGAGCATTATGATGAGAAGAGATGTGGAGCGTTGCGATGACAAGGGTATGGGGCATTGTGATTACAGGGGCCAGGGATCATTGAGATGAGAAGGGCAGGGAACATTGTGATGACAGCGGTCATGGATCATTGTGATGAATTCTGCCATGGAACCTTGTGCTGACAGGGGCCATAGAGCATTGTAATGACAGGTGTCATGTGGCATTGTGATGACAGTGCTCATAGAGCATTGTGATGAAAAGGATCATGGAGCAAGGTGACTACAGGGGCCATGGAGCATTGTGAATACATAGGCCATGGAGCATTGTGATGACAGGGGTCAAGGAGCATTGTGATGACATGGGCATGGGGCATTATGATGACAAGAGTTCTGGAGCATTGTGATGATAAGGGTATGGAGCATTGTGATTACAGGGGACCAGGAGCATTGTGATTACATGGGCAGTGAATATTGTGATGACAGGGGTCATGGAGCACCGTGACGACAAGTGTCATTGAACATTATGATGACAGGGATCATGGAGCATTGTGATGACAAGTGCCATGGCGAATAGTGATGACAGGTGTCATGGGGCATTGTGATGACAGTGGTCATCTAGAATTGTGATGAAAGGTAACATGGAGCACTGTGATAACAGGGGCCATGGAGCATTGCGATGACAAAGGCCATGGAGCATTGTGAGGACAAGTGTCATGGAGCATTGTGATGAGGCGGGCATGGAACATAATGATGCCAAGAGTTCTGGAGCATTGTGGTGACAAGGGCATGGAGCATTGTGATGACAAGGGCCATGGCCAATTCTCATGACAGGTGTCATCGGGCATTGTGATGACAGAGGTTATCAAGCATTGTGATGAATGGTACCATGGACCACTGTGATAACAGGGGCCATGGAACATTGTGTTAACAAACGCCATGGAGCCTTTTGATGAAAAGTGTCATGGAGAATTGTGATGAGACGGGCATGGAGCATTATGATGACAAGAGTTCTGGAGCATTGCGTTGACAAGGGAATGGAGCATTGTGATTACAGGGACCATGGAGGATAGTGATGACATCTGTCATGGAACATTGTGCTGACAGGGGCCATGGAGCATTGTGATGACAGGTATAATGGGGCATGGTGATGACAGTGGTCATAGAGCATTGGGATGAAATGGATCATGGAGCAATGTGATTACAGGGACCATGTAGCATTGCGAATGCATAGGCTATGGAGCATTGTGATGACAGGAGTCAAGGAGCATTGTGATGTAAGTGGTCATGGATCATTGTGATGACAAATGTCCTGGACCATTGTGATGCCACGGGTCATGGAGCATTGTGATGCCACGGGTCATGGAGCATTGTGATGACATGTGTCTTGGGGCGTTGTGATGACAGTGGTCATCTAGAATTGTGATGAAAGGTATCATGGAGCACTGTGATGACGGGGGCCATGGAGTATTGTGATGACAAGGCCATGGAACATTGTGATGACAAGTATCATGGAGCTTTGTGATGACACGGGCATTCATCATTATGATGACAAGAGTTCTGGAGCATTGTGATGACAAGGGCATGGAGCATTGTGATTACAGGGGTCATGGAGCATTGTGATGACAACTGTCATGGAACATTGTGATGACAGGGTTCATGGAGCATTGTGATAAAAGGGGCCATGGAACATTTTGATGAAAAGGGCAGGCGAACATTTTGATTACATTGGTAATGGAGCATTGTGATGACATGGGCAGGGAACATTGTGGTGACAGGTGTCATAGAGCATTGTGATGGCAATTGTCCTGTCACGTTGTGCTGTCACGCATCATGGAGCATTGTGGTGAGACGGGCATTGGAGCATTCTGATGACAGGCGTAATGGAGCCTTCTGAGGAAAGGTGTCATGGGTCATTGTGATTACAGCGATCATGGAACATTGTGATGACAGTGGTCATGGAGCATTGTAATGAAAGGGGTCATGGAGCACTGTGATTTCAGGGGCCATGTATAATTGTGATTACAAAGGCCATGGAGCATTGTGATGACAGTTGTCATGGAGCATTGTGTTGAAAGGGGCATGGAGCATTGTGACGACAATGTTCATGGAGCATTGTGATGACTGGTATCATGGAGCATTGTTATGAAAAAGGTCATGGGGCAGTGTAATGACAAGTATCATGGAGCATGTGATGAAAGGAGTCATGCAGCATTGTGATCAAAGGGGTCATGGACCACTACGTTGACATGCGTAATGGAGCATTGTGATGACAGGGATAATGGAACATTGTGATGACAAGGGCTATGGAGCTTTGTGATGACTGGGGTCATGGGGCATGTTGATGACAGTGGTCATGGAGCATTGTGATGACAAAGACCACGGAGCAATGTGATGACAGGTGTCATGGAGCATTGTGATGAAAGGGGTCATGGATCACTACGATGACATGGGTAATGGAGCATTGTGATGATACAGGCATGGAGCATTGTGATGACATGGGCATGGAGCATTATGATGAGAAGTGATCTGGAGCATTGCGATGACAAGGGTATGAAGCACTGTGATTACAGGGGCCAGGGAGCATTGAGATGACAAGGGCAGGGAACATTGTGATGACAGTGGTCATGGATCATTGTGATGATATCTGCCATGGAACATTGTGCTGACAGGGGCCATAGAGATTTGTAATGACAGGTGTCATGTGGCATTGTGATGACAGTGCTCATAGAGCATTGTGATGAAAAGGATCATGGAGCAATGTGATTACAGGGGCCATGGAGCATTGTGAATACATAGGCCATGGAGCATTGTGATGACAGGGGTCAAGGAGCATTGTGATGACATGGGCATGGGGCATTATGATGACAAGAGTTCTGGAGCATTGTGGTGACAAGGGCATGGAGCATTGTGATTACAGGGTTCATGGAGCATTGTGATGACAACTGTCATGGAACATTGTGATGACAGGGTTCATGGAGCATTGTGATTAAAGGGGCCATGGAGCATTTTGATGACAAGGGCAGGCGAACATTTTGATTTCATTGGTAATGGAGCATTGTGATGACATGGGAAGGGAACATTGTGATGACAGGTGTAATGGAACATTTTGATTACAGGGGACATGGAGCATTTTGATGACATGGGCAGGGAACATTGTGATGACAGTTGTCATGGAGCATTGTGATGACAATTGTCCTGTAACGTTGTGCTGACAGGGATCATGGAACTTTGTGATGAGACGGGCATTGGAGCATCGTGATGACAAGTGTACTGGAGCCTTCTGAGGAAAGGTGTCATGGGTCATTGTGATTACAGCGATCATGGAACATTGTGATGACAGTGGTCATGGAGCATTGTAATGACAGGGGCCATGGAGCAATGTGATGACATGGCTCATGTGGTATTGTGATGACAGTGGTCATGGAGCATTGTGATGAAAGGGGTCATGGAGCACTGTGATTACAGGGGCCATGTATAATTGTGATGACAAAGGCCATGGAGCATTGTGATGACAGTTGTCATGGAGCATTGTGTTGAAAGGGGCATGGAGCATTGTGACGACAATGGTCATGGATTATTGTGATGACTGCTATCATGGAGCATTGTTATGAAAAAGGTCATGGGGCAGTGTAATGACAAGTATCATGGAGCATGTGATGAAAGGAGTCATGGAGCATTGTGATGAAAGGGGTCATGGACCACTACGATGACATGGGTAATGGAGCATTGTGATGACAGGGATAATGGAACATTGTGATGACAAGAGCTATGGAGCATTGTGATGACTGGGATCATGGGGCATGTTGATGAGTGTGGTCATGGAGCATTGTGATGACAAAGACCACGGAGCAATGTGATGACAGGTGTCATGGAGCATTGTAATAGCAGGGGTGAAGGGGCATTGTGATGACAGGGGCATGGAGCATTGTGATGACAGAAATCATAGAATATTGTGATGACAAGGGCCATGCAGCATTGTCATGAAAGGTCTTATCTGGCATTGTGATGAGAGTGGTCATGGAGTATTGTGATAAAAGTTGTCCTGAAGCACTGTTATTACAGGGGCCATGTAGAATTTTGATGACAAAGGCCATGGAGCATTGTGATGACAGGCATCATGGAGCAATTTGATGAAAGTGGTCGTGGAGCATTGTGATGAAATGCATCATGGAACATTGTGAAGACAAGTGTCCTGGAGCATTGTGATGACAAGTGCCATGGCCAAATCTGATGCCAGGTTTCATGGAGCATTGTGATGACAGTGGTCATCAATCATTACGATGAAAGGTATCACGGAGCACTGTGATGACAGGGGCCATGGAGCATGTGATGACATGGGCATGGAGCATTATGATGAGAAGAGATGTGGAGCGTTGCGATGACAAGGGTATGGGGCATTGTGATTACAGGGGCCAGGGATCATTGAGATGAGAAGGGCAGGGAACATTGTGATGACAGCGGTCATGGATCATTGTGATGAATTCTGCCATGGAACATTGTGCTGACAGGGGCCATAGAGCATTGTAATGACAGGTGTCATGTGGCATTGTGATGACAGTGCTCATAGAGCATTGTGATGAAAAGGATCATGGAGCAAGGTGACTACAGGGGCCATGGAGCATTGTGAATACATAGGCCATGGAGCATTGTGATGACAGGGGTCAAGGAGCATTGTGATGACATGGGCATGGGGCATTATGATGACAAGAGTTCTGGAGCATTGTGATGATAAGGGTATGGAGCATTGTGATTACAGGGGACCAGGAGCATTGTGATTACATGGGCAGTGAATATTGTGATGACAGGTGTCATGGAGCACCGTGACGACAAGTGTCATCGAACATTATGATGACAGGGATCATGGAGCATTGTGATGACAAGTGCCATGGCGAATAGTGATGACAGATGTTATGGGGCATTGTGATGACAGTGGTCATCTAGAATTGTGATGAAAGGTAACATGGAGCACTGTGATAACAGGGGCCATGGAGCATTGCGATGACAAAGGCCATGGAGCATTGTGAGGACAAGTGTCATGGAGCATTGTGATGAGGCGGGCATGGAACATAATGATGCCAAGAGTTCTGGAGCATTGTGGTGACAAGGGCATGGAGCATTGTGATTACAGGGGTCATGAAGAATTGTGATGACAACTGTCATGGAACATTGTGATGACAGGGTTCATGGAGCATTGTGATTAAAGGGGCCATGGAGCATTTTGATGACAAGGGCAGGCGAACATTTTGATTTCATTGGTAATGGAGCATTGTGATGACATGGGAAGGGAACATTATGATGACAGGTGTAATGGAACATTTTGATTACAGGGGACATGGAGCATTTTGATGACATGGGCAGGGAACATTGTGATGACAGTTGTCATGGAGCATTGTGATGACAATTGTCCTGTAACGTTGTGCTGACAGGGATCATGGAACTTTGTGATGAGACGGGCATTGGAGCATCGTGATGACAAGTGTACTGGAGCCTTCTGAGGAAAGGTGTCATGGGTCATTGTGATTACAGCGATCATGGAACATTGTGATGACAGTGGTCATGGAGCATTGTAATGACAGGGGCCATGGAGCAATGTGATGACATGGCTCATGTGGTATTGTGATGACAGTGGTCATGGAGCATTGTGATGAAAGGGGTCATGGAGCACTGTGATTACAGGGGCCATGTATAATTGTGATGACAAAGGCCATGGAGCATTGTGATGACAGTTGTCATGGAGCATTGTGTTGAAAGGGGCATGGAGCATTGTGACGACAATAGTCATGGATTATTGTGATGACTGCTATCATGGAGCATTGTTATGAAAAAGGTCATGGGGCAGTGTAATGACAAGTATCATGGAGCATGTGATGAAAGGAGTCATGGAGCATTGTGATGAAAGGGGTCATGGACCACTACGATGACATGGGTAATGGAGCATTGTGATGACAGGGATAATGGAACATTGTGATGACAAGAGCTATGGAGCATTGTGATGACTGGGATCATGGGGCATATTGATGACTGTGGTCATGGAGCATTGTGATGACAAAGACCACGGAGCAATGTGATGACAGGTGTCATGGAGCATTGTAATAGCAGGGGTGATGGGGCATTGTGATGACAGGGGCATGGAACATTGTGATGACAGAAGTCATAGAATATTGTGATGACAAGGGCCATGCAGCATTGTCATGAAAGGTCTTATCTGGCATTGTGATGAGAGTGGTCATGGAGTATTGTGATAAAAGTTGTCCTGAAGCACTGTTATTACAGGGGCCATGTAGAATTTTGATGACAAAGGCCATGGAGCATTGTGATGACAGGCATCATGGAGCAATTTGATGAAAGTGGTCGTGGAGCATTGTGATGAAATGCATCATGGAACATTGTGAAGACAAGTGTCCTGGAGCATTGTGATGACAAGTGCCATGGCCAAATCTGATGCCAGGTTTCATGGAGCATTGTGATGACAGTGGTCATCTATCATTACGATGAAAGGTATCACGGAGCACTGTGATGACAGGGGCCATGGAGCATGTGATGACATGGGCATGGAGCATTATGATGAGAAGAGATGTGGAGCGTTGCGATGACAAGGGTATGGGGCATTGTGATTACAGGGGCCAGGGATCATTGAGATGAGAAGGGCAGGGAACATTGTGATGACAGCGGTCATGGATCATTGTGATGAATTCTGCCATGGAACCTTGTGCTGACAGGGGCCATAGAGCATTGTAATGACAGGTGTCATGTGGCATTGTGATGACAGTGCTCATAGAGCATTGTGATGAAAAGGATCATGGAGCAAGGTGACTACAGGGGCCATGGAGCATTGTGAATACATAGGCCATGGAGCATTGTGATGACAGGGGTCAAGGAGCATTGTGATGACATGGGCATGGGGCATTATGATGACAAGAGTTCTGGAGCATTGTGATGATAAGGGTATGGAGCATTGTGATTACAGGGGACCAGGAGCATTGTGATTACATGGGCAGTGAATATTGTGATGACAGGGGTCATGGAGCACCGTGACGACAAGTGTCATCGAACATTATGATGACAGGGATCATGGAGCATTGTGATGACAAGTGCCATGGCGAATAGTGATGACAGGTGTCATGGGGCATTGTGATGACAGTGGTCATCTAGAATTGTGATGAAAGGTAACATGGAGCACTGTGATAACAGGGGCCATGGAGCATTGCGATGACAAAGGCCATGGAGCATTGTGAGGACAAGTGTCATGGAGCATTGTGATGAGGCGGGCATGGAACATAATGATGCCAAGAGTTCTGGAGCATTGTGGTGACAAGGGCATGGAGCATTGTGATGACAAGGGCCATGGCCAATTCTCATGACAGGTGTCATCGGGCATTGTGATGACAGAGGTTATCAAGCATTGTGATGAAAGGTACCATGGACCACTGTGATAACAGGGGCCATGGAACATTGTGTTAACAAACGCCATGGAGCCTTTTGATGAAAAGTGTCATGGAGAATTGTGATGAGACGGGCATGGAGCATTATGATGACAAGAGTTCTGGAGCATTGCGTTGACAAGGGAATGGAGCATTGTGATTACAGGGACCATGGAGGATAGTGATGACATCTGTCATGGAACATTGTGCTGACAGGGGCCATGGAGCATTGTGATGACAGGTATAATGGGGCATGGTGATGACAGTGGTCATAGAGCATTGGGATGAAATGGATCATGGAGCAATGTGATTACAGGGACCATGTAGCATTGCGAATGCATAGGCTATGGAGCATTGTGATGACAGGAGTCAAGGAGCATTGTGATGTAAGTGGTCATGGATCATTGTGATGACAAATGTCCTGGACCATTGTGATGCCACGGGTCATGGAGCATTGTGATGCCACGGGTCATGGAGCATTGTGATGACATGTGTCTTGGGGCGTTGTGATGACAGTGGTCATCTAGAATTGTGATGAAAGGTATCATGGAGCACTGTGATGACGGGGGCCATGGAGTATTGTGATGACAAGGCCATGGAACATTGTGATGACAAGTATCATGGAGCTTTGTGATGACACGGGCATTCATCATTATGATGACAAGAGTTCTGGAGCATTGTGATGACAAGGGCATGGAGCATTGTGATTACAGGGGTCATGGAGCATTGTGATGACAACTGTCATGGAACATTGTGATGACAGGGTTCATGGAGCATTGTGATAAAAGGGGCCATGGAACATTTTGATGAAAAGGGCAGGCGAACATTTTGATTACATTGGTAATGGAGCATTGTGATGACATGGGCAGGGAACATTGTGGTGACAGGTGTCATAGAGCATTGTGATGACAATTGTCCTGTAACGTTGTGTTGTCACGCATCATGGAGCATTGTGGTGAGACGGGCATTGGAGCATTCTGATGACAGGCGTAATGGAGCCTTCTGAGGAAAGGTGTCATGGGTCATTGTGATTACAGCGATCATGGAACATTGTGATGACAGTGGTCATGGAGCATTGTAATGACAGGGGCCATGGAGCAATTTGAGGACAGGGCTCACGTGGCATTGTGATGACAGTGGTCATGGAGCATTGTGATGAAAGGGGTCATGGAGCACTGTGATTTCAGGGGCCATGTATAATTGTGATGACAAAGGCCATGGAGCATTGTGATGACAGTTGTCATGGAGCGTTGTGTTGAAAGGGGCATGGAGCATTGTGACGACAATGTTCATGGAGCATTGTGATGACTGGTATCATGGAGCATTGTTATGAAAAAGGTCATGGGGCAGTGTAATGACAAGTATCATGGAGCATGTGATGAAAGGAGTCATGCAGCATTGTGATGAAAGGGGTCATGGACCACTACGTTGACATGCGTAATGGAGCATTGTGATGACAGGGATAATGGAACATTGTGATGACAAGGGCTATGGAGCTTTGTGATGACTGGGGTCATGGGGCATGTTGATGACAGTGGTCATGGAGCATTGTGATGACAAAGACCACGGAGCAATGTGATGACAGGTGTCATGGAGCATTGTGATGAAAGGGGTCATGGATCACTACGATGACATGGGTAATGGAGCATTGTGATGATACAGGCATGGAGCATTGTGATGATACAGGCATGGAGCATTGTGATGACAAGTGATCTGAAGCATTGCGATGACAAGTGTATGAAGCACTGTGATTACAGGGGCCAGGGAGCATTGAGATGACAAGGGCAGGGAACATTGTGATGACAGCGGTCATGGATCATTGTGATGATATCTGCCATGGAACATTGTGCTGACAGGGGCCATAGAGATTTGTAATGACAGGTGTCATGTGGCATTGTGATGACAGTGCTCATAGAGCATTGTGATGAAAAGGATCATGGAGCAATGTGATTACAGGGGCCATGGAGCATTGTGAATACATAGGCCATGGAGCATTGTGATGACAGGGGTCAAGGAGCATTGTGATGACATGGGCATGGGGCATTATGATGACAAGAGTTCTGGAGCATTGTGATGACAAGGGCATGGAGCATTGTGATTACAGGGGTCATGGAGCATTGTGATGACAACTGTCATGGAACATTGTGATGACAGGGTTCATGGAGCATTGTGATTAAAGGGGCCATGAAGCATTTTGATGACAAGGGCAGGCAAACATTTTGATTTCATTGGTAATGGAGCATTGTGATGACATGGGAAGGGAACATTGTGATGACAGGTGTAATGGAACATTTTGATTACAGGGGACATGGAGCATTTTGATGACAAGGGCAGGGAACATTGTGATGACAGTTGTCATGGAGCATTGTGATGACAATTGTCCTGTAACATTGTGCTGACAGGGATCATGGAACTTTGTGATGAGACGGGCATTGGAGCATCGTGATGACAAGTGTACTGGAGCCTTCTGAGGAAAGGTGTCATGGGTCATTGTGATTACAGCGATCATGGAACATTGTGATGACAGTGGTCATGGAGCATTGTAATGACAGGGGCCATGGAGCAATGTGATGACATGGCTCATGTGGTATTGTGATGACAGTGGTCATGGAGCATTGTGATGAAAGGGGTCATGGAGCACTGTGATTACAGGGGCCATGTATAATTGTGATGACAAAGGCCATGGAGCATTGTGATGACAGTTGTCATGGAGCATTGTGTTGAAAGGGGCATGGAGCATTGTGACGACAATAGTCATGGATTATTGTGATGACTGCTATCATGGAGCATTGTTATGAAAAAGGTCATGGGGCAGTGTAATGACAAGTATCATGGAGCATGTGATGAAAGGAGTCATGGAGCATTGTGATGAAAGGGGTCATGGACCACTACGATGACATGGGTAATGGAGCATTGTGATGACAGGGATAATGGAACATTGTGATGACAAGAGCTATGGAGCATTGTGATGACTGGGAACATGGGGCATGTTGATGACTGTGGTCATGGAGCATTGTGATGACAAAGACCACGGAGCAATGTGATGACAGGTGTCATGGAGCATTGTAATAGCAGGGGTGATGGGGCATTGTGATGACAGGGGCATGGAACATTGTGATGACAGAAGTCATAGAATATTGTGATGACAAGGGCCATGCAGCATTGTCATGAAAGGTCTTATCTGGCATTGTGATGAGAGTGGTCATGGAGTATTGTGATAAAAGTTGTCCTGAAGCACTGTTATTACAGGGGCCATGTAGAATTTTGATGACAAAGGCCATGGAGCATTGTGATGACAGGCATCATGGAGCAATTTGATGAAAGTGGTCGTGGAGCATTGTGATGAAATGCATCATGGAACATTGTGAAGACAAGTGTCCTGGAGCATTGTGATGACAAGTGCCATGGCCAAATCTGATGCCAGGTTTCATGGAGCATTGTGATGACAGTGGTCATCTATCATTACGATGAAAGGTATCACGGAGCACTGTGATGACAGGGGCCATGGAGCATGTGATGACATGGGCATGGAGCATTATGATGAGAAGAGATGTGGAGCATTGCGATGACAAGGGTATGGGGCATTGTGATTACAGGGGCCAGGGATCATTGAGATGAGAAGGGCAGGGAACATTGTGATGACAGCGGTCATGGATCATTGTGATGAATTCTGCCATGGAACCTTGTGCTGACAGGGGCCATAGAGCATTGTAATGACAGGTGTCATGTGGCATTGTGATGACAGTGCTCATAGAGCATTGTGATGAAAAGGATCATGGAGCAAGGTGACTACAGGGGCCATGGAGCATTGTGAATACATAGGCCATGGAGCATTGTGATGACAGGGGTCAAGGAGCATTGTGATGACATGGGCATGGGGCATTATGATGACAAGAGTTCTGGAGCATTGTGATGATAAGGGTATGGAGCATTGTGATTACAGGGGACCAGGAGCATTGTGATTACATGGGCAGTGAATATTGTGATGACAGGGGTCATGGAGCACCGTGACGACAAGTGTCATCGAACATTATGATGACAGGGATCATGGAGCATTGTGATGACAAGTGCCATGGCGAATAGTGATGACAGGTGTCATGGGGCATTGTGATGACAGTGGTCATCTAGAATTGTGATGAAAGGTAACATGGAGCACTGTGATAACAGGGGCCATGGAGCATTGCGATGACAAAGGCCATGGAGCATTGTGAGGACAAGTGTCATGGAGCATTGTGATGAGGCGGGCATGGAACATAATGATGCCAAGAGTTCTGGAGCATTGTGGTGACAAGGGCATGGAGCATTGTGATGACAAGGGCCATGGCCAATTCTCATGACAGGTGTCATCGGGCATTGTGATGACAGAGGTTATCAAGCATTGTGATGAAAGGTACCATGGACCACTGTGATAACAGGGGCCATGGAACATTGTGTTAACAAACGCCATGGAGCCTTTTGATGAAAAGTGTCATGGAGAATTGTGATGAGACGGGCATGGAGCATTATGATGACAAGAGTTCTGGAGCATTGCGTTGACAAGGGAATGGAGCATTGTGATTACAGGGACCATGGAGGATAGTGATGACATCTGTCATGGAACATTGTGCTGACAGGGGCCATGGAGCATTGTGATGACAGGTATAATGGGGCATGGTGATGACAGTGGTCATAGAGCATTGGGATGAAATGGATCATGGAGCAATGTGATTACAGGGACCATGTAGCATTGCGAATGCATAGGCTATGGAGCATTGTGATGACAGGAGTCAAGGAGCATTGTGATGTAAGTGGTCATGGATCATTGTGATGACAAATGTCCTGGACCATTGTGATGCCACGGGTCATGGAGCATTGTGATGCCACGGGTCATGGAGCATTGTGATGACATGTGTCTTGGGGCGTTGTGATGACAGTGGTCATCTAGAATTGTGATGAAAGGTATCATGGAGCACTGTGATGACGGGGGCCATGGAGTATTGTGATGACAAGGCCATGGAACATTGTGATGACAAGTATCATGGAGCTTTGTGATGACACGGGCATTCATCATTATGATGACAAGAGTTCTGGAGCATTGTGATGACAAGGGCATGGAGCATTGTGATTACAGGGGTCATGGAGCATTGTGATGACAACTGTCATGGAACATTGTGATGACAGGGTTCATGGAGCATTGTGATAAAAGGGGCCATGGAACATTTTGATGAAAAGGGCAGGCGAACATTTTGATTACATTGGTAATGGAGCATTGTGATGACATGGGCAGGGAACATTGTGGTGACAGGTGTCATAGAGCATTGTGATGACAATTGTCCTGTAACGTTGTGTTGTCACGCATCATGGAGCATTGTGGTGAGACGGGCATTGGAGCATTCTGATGACAGGCGTAATGGAGCCTTCTGAGGAAAGGTGTCATGGGTCATTGTGATTACAGCGATCATGGAACATTGTGATGACAGTGGTCATGGAGCATTGTAATGACAGGGGCCATGGAGCAATGTGAGGACAGGGCTCACGTGGCATTGTGATGACAGTGGTCATGGAGCATTGTGATGAAAGGGGTCATGGAGCACTGTGATTTCAGGGGCCATGTATAATTGTGATGACAAAGGCCATGGAGCATTGTGATGACAGTTGTCATGGAGCATTGTGTTGAAAGGGGCATGGAGCATTGTGACGACAATGTTCATGGAGCATTGTGATGACTGGTATCATGGAGCATTGTTATGAAACAGGTCATGGGGCAGTGTAATGACAAGTATCATGGAGCATGTGATGAAAGGAGTCATGCAGCATTGTGATGAAAGGGGTCATGGACCACTACGTTGACATGCGTAATGGAGCATTGTGATGACAGGGATAATGGAACATTGTGATGACAAGGGCTATGGAGCTTTGTGATGACTGGGGTCATGGGGCATGTTGATGACAGTGGTCATGGAGCATTGTGATGACAAAGACCACGGAGCAATGTGATGACAGGTGTCATGGAGCATTGTGATGAAAGGGGTCATGGATCACTACGATGACATGGGTAATGGAGCATTATGATGATACAGGCATGGAGCATTGTGATGACATGGGCATGGAGCATTATGATGAGAAGTGATCTGGAGCATTGCGATGACAAGGGTATGAAGCACTGTGATTACAGGGGCCAGGGAGCATTGAGATGACAAGGGCAGGGAACATTGTGATGACAGCGGTCATGGATCATTGTGATGATATCTGCCATGGAACATTGTGCTGACAGGGGCCATAGAGATTTGTAATGACAGGTGTCATGTGGCATTGTGATGACAGTGCTCATAGAGCATTGTGATGAAAAGGATCATGGAGCAATGTGATTACAGGGGCCATGGAGCATTGTGCATACATAGGCCAGGGAGCATTGTGATGACAGGGGTCAAGGAGCATTGTGATGACATGGGCATGGGGCATTATGATGACAAGAGTTCTGGAGCATTGTGATGACAAGGGCATGGAGCATTGTGATTACAGGGGTCATGGAGCATTGTGATGACAACTGTCATGGAACATTGTGATGACAGGGTTCATGGAGCATTGTGATTAAAGGGGCCATGAAGCATTTTGATGACAAGGGCAGGCAAACATTTTGATTTCATTGGTAATGGAGCATTGTGATGACATGGGAAGGGAACATTGTGATGACAGGTGTAATGGAACATTTTGATTACAGGGGACATGGAGCATTTTGATGACAAGGGCAGGGAACATTGTGATGACAGTTGTCATGGAGCATTGTGATGACAATTGTCCTGTAACGTTGTGCTGACAGGGATCATGGAACTTTGTGATGAGACTGGCATTGGAGCATCGTGATGACAAGTATACTGGAGCCTTCTGAGGAAAGGTGTCATGGGTCATTGTGATTACAGCGATCATGGAACATTGTGATGACAGTGGTCATGGAGCATTGTAATGACAGGGGCCATGGAGCAATGTGATGACATGGCTCATGTGGTATTGTGATGACAGTGGTCATGGAGCATTGTGATGAAAGGGGTCATGGAGCACTGTGATTACAGGGGCCATGTATAATTGTGATGACAAAGGCCATGGAGCATTGTGATGACAGTTGTCATGGAGCATTGTGTTGAAAGGGGCATGGAGCATTGTGACGACAATAGTCATGGATTATTGTGATGACTGCTATCATGGAGCATTGTTATGAAAAAGGTCATGGGGCAGTGTAATGACAAGTATCATGGAGCATGTGATGAAAGGAGTCATGGAGCATTGTGATGAAAGGGGTCATGGACCACTAGGATGACATGGGTAATGGAGCATTGTGATGACAGGGATAATGGAACATTGTGATGACAAGAGCTATGGAGCATTGTGATGACTGGGATCATGGGGCATATTGATGACTGTGGTCATGGAGCATTGTGATGACAAAGACCACGGAGCAATGTGATGACAGGTGTCATGGAGCATTGTAATAGCAGGGGTGATGGGGCATTGTGATGACAGGGGCATGGAACATTGTGATGACAGAAGTCATAGAATATTGTGATGACAAGGGCCATGCAGCATTGTCATGAAAGGTCTTATCTGGCATTGTGATGAGAGTGGTCATGGAGTATTGTGATAAAAGTTGTCCTGAAGCACTGTTATTACAGGGGCCATGTAGAATTTAATGACAAAGGCCATGGAGCATTGTGATGACAGGCATCATGGAGCAATTTGATGAAAGTGGTCGTGGAGCATTGTGATGAAATGCATCATGGAACATTGTGAAGACAAGTGTCCTGGAGCATTGTGATGACAAGTGCCATGGCCAAATCTGATGCCAGGTTTCATGGAGCATTGTGATGACAGTGGTCATCTATCATTACGATGAAAGGTATCACGGAGCACTGTGATGACAGGGGCCATGGAGCATGTGATGACATGGGCATGGAGCATTATGATGAGAAGAGATGTGGAGCGTTGCGATGACAAGGGTATGGGGCATTGTGATTACAGGGGCCAGGGATCATTGAGATGAGAAGGGCAGGGAACATTGTGATGACAGCGGTCATGGATCATTGTGATGAATTCTGCCATGGAACCTTGTGCTGACAGGGGCCATAGAGCATTGTAATGACAGGTGTCATGTGGCATTGTGATGACAGTGCTCATAGAGCATTGTGATGAAAAGGATCATGGAGCAAGGTGACTACAGGGGCCATGGAGCATTGTGAATACATAGGCCATGGAGCATTGTGATGACAGGGGTCAAGGAGCATTGTGATGACATGGGCATGGGGCATTATGATGACAAGAGTTCTGGAGCATTGTGATGATAAGGGTATGGAGCATTGTGATTACAGGGGACCAGGAGCATTGTGATTACATGGGCAGTGAATATTGTGATGACAGGGGTCATGGAGCACCGTGACGACAAGTGTCATCGAACATTATGATGACAGGGATCATGGAGCATTGTGATGACAAGTGCCATGGCGAATAGTGATGACAGGTGTCGTGGGGCATTGTGATGACAGTGGTCATCTAGAATTGTGATGAAAGGTAACATGGAGCACTGTGATAACAGGGGCCATGGAGCATTGCGATGACAAAGGCCATGGAGCATTGTGAGGACAAGTGTCATGGAGCATTGTGATGAGGCGGGCATGGAACATAATGATGCCAAGAGTTCTGGAGCATTGTGGTGACAAGGGCATGGAGCATTGTGATGACAAGGGCCATGGCCAATTCTCATGACAGGTGTCATCGGGCATTGTGATGACAGAGGTTATCAAGCATTGTGATGAAAGGTACCATGGACCACTGTGATAACAGGGGCCATGGAACATTGTGTTAACAAACGCCATGGAGCCTTTTGATGAAAAGTGTCATGGAGAATTGTGATGAGACGGGCATGGAGCATTATGATGACAAGAGTTCTGGAGCATTGCGTTGACAAGGGAATGGAGCATTGTGATTACAGGGACCATGGAGGATAGTGATGACATCTGTCATGGAACATTGTGCTGACAGGGGCCATGGAGCATTGTGATGACAGGTATAATGGGGCATGGTGATGACAGTGGTCATAGAGCATTGGGATGAAATGGATCATGGAGCAATGTGATTACAGGGACCATGTAGCATTGCGAATGCATAGGCTATGGAGCATTGTGATGACAGGAGTCAAGGAGCATTGTGATGTAAGTGGTCATGGATCATTGTGATGACAAATGTCCTGGACCATTGTGATGCCACGGGTCATGGAGCATTGTGATGCCACGGGTCATGGAGCATTGTGATGACATGTGTCTTGGGGCGTTGTGATGACAGTGGTCATCTAGAATTGTGATGAAAGGTATCATGGAGCACTGTGATGACGGGGGCCATGGAGTATTGTGATGACAAGGCCATGGAACATTGTGATGACAAGTATCATGGAGCTTTGTGATGACACGGGCATTCATCATTATGATGACAAGAGTTCTGGAGCATTGTGATGACAAGGGCATGGAGCATTGTGATTACAGGGGTCATGGAGCATTGTGATGACAACTGTCATGGAACATTGTGATGACAGGGTTCATGGAGCATTGTGATAAAAGGGGCCATGGAACATTTTGATGAAAAGGGCAGGCGAACATTTTGATTACATTGGTAATGGAGCATTGTGATGACATGGGCAGGGAACATTGTGGTGACAGGAGTCATAGAGCATTGTGATGACAATTGTCCTGTAACGTTGTGTTGTCACGCATCATGGAGCATTGTGGTGAGACGGGCATTGGAGCATTCTGATGACAGGCGTAATGGAGCCTTCTGAGGAAAGGTGTCATGGGTCATTGTGATTACAGCGATCATGGAACATTGTGATGACAGTGGTCATGGAGCATTGTAATGACAGGGGCCATGGAGCAATGTGATGACAGGGCTCACGTGGCATTGTGATGACAGTGGTCATGGAGCATTGTGATGAAAGGGGTCATGGAGCACTGTGATTTCAGGGGCCATGTATAATTGTGATGACAAAGGCCATGGAGCATTGTGATGACAGTTGTCATGGAGCATTGTGTTGAAAGGGGCATGGAGCATTGTGACGACAATGTTCATGGAGCATTGTGATGACTGGTATCATGGAGCATTGTTATGAAAAAGGTCATGGGGCAGTGTAATGACAAGTATCATGGAGCATGTGATGAAAGGAGTCATGCAGCATTGTGATGAAAGGGGTCATGGACCACTACGTTGACATGCGTAATGGAGCATTGTGATGACAGGGATAATGGAACATTGTGATGACAAGGGCTATGGAGCTTTGTGATGACTGGGGTCATGGGGCATGTTGATGACAGTGGTCATGGAGCATTGTGATGACAAAGACCACGGAGCAATGTGATGACAGGGGTCATGGAGCATTGTGATGAAAGGGGTCATGGATCACTACGATGACATGGGTAATGGAGCATTGTGATGATACAGGCATGGAGCATTGTGATGACATGGGCATGGAGCATTATGATGAGAAGTGATCTGGAGCATTGCGATGACAAGGGTATGAAGCACTGTGATTACAGGGGCCAGGGAGCATTGAGATGACAAGGGCAGGGAACATTGTGATGACAGCGGTCATGGATCATTGTGATGATATCTGCCATGGAACATTGTGCTGACAGGGGCCATAGAGATTTGTAATGACAGGTGTCATGTGGCATTGTGATGACAGTGCTCATAGAGCATTGTGATGAAAAGGATCATGGAGCAATGTGATTACAGGGGCCATGGAGCATTGTGCATACATAGGCCAGGGAGCATTGTGATGACAGGGGTCAAGGAGCATTGTGATGACATGGGCATGGGGCATTATGATGACAAGAGTTCTGGAGCATTGTGATGACAAGGGCATGGAGCATTGTGATTACAGGGGTCATGGAGCATTGTGATGACAACTGTCATGGAACATTGTGATGACAGGGTTCATGGAGCATTGTGATTAAAGGGGCCATGAAGCATTTTGATGACAAGGGCAGGCAAACATTTTGATTTCATTGGTAATGGAGCATTGTGATGACATGGGAAGGGAACATTGTGATGACAGGTGTAATGGAACATTTTGATTACAGGGGACATGGAGCATTTTGATGACAAGGGCAGGGAACATTGTGATGACAGTTGTCATGGAGCATTGTGATGACAATTGTCCTGTAACGTTGTGCTGACAGGGATCATGGAACTTTGTGATGAGACGGGCATTGGAGCATCGTGATGACAAGTGTACTGGAGCCTTCTGAGGAAAGGTGTCATGGGTCATTGTGATTACAGCGATCATGGAACATTGTGATGACAGTGGTCATGGAGCATTGTAATGACAGGGGCCATGGAGCAATGTGATGACATGGCTCATGTGGTATTGTGATGACAGTGGTCATGGAGCATTGTGATGAAAGGGGTCATGGAGCACTGTGATTACAGGGGCCATGTATAATTGTGATGACAAAGGCCATGGAGCATTGTGATGACAGTTGTCATGGAGCATTGTGTTGAAAGGGGCATGGAGCATTGTGACGACAATAGTCATGGATTATTGTGATGACTGCTATCATGGAGCATTGTTATGAAAAAGGTCATGGGGCAGTGTAATGACAAGTATCATGGAGCATGTGATGAAAGGAGTCATGGAGCATTGTGATGAAAGGGGTCATGGACCACTACGATGACATGGGTAATGGAGCATTGTGATGACAGGGATAATGGAACATTGTGATGACAAGAGCTATGGAGCATTGTGATGACTGGGATCATGGGGCATATTGATGACTGTGGTCATGGAGCATTGTGATGACAAAGACCACGGAGCAATGTGATGACAGGTGTCATGGAGCATTGTAATAGCAGGGGTGATGGGGCATTGTGATGACAGGGGCATGGAACATTGTGATGACAGAAGTCATAGAATATTGTGATGACAAGGGCCATGCAGCATTGTCATGAAAGGTCTTATCTGGCATTGTGATGAGAGTGGTCATGGAGTATTGTGATAAAAGTTGTCCTGAAGCACTGTTATTACAGGGGCCATGTAGAATTTTGATGACAAAGGCCATGGAGCATTGTGATGACAGGCATCATGGAGCAATTTGATGAAAGTGGTCGTGGAGCATTGTGATGAAATGCATCATGGAACATTGTGAAGACAAGTGTCCTGGAGCATTGTGATGACAAGTGCCATGGCCAAATCTGATGCCAGGTTTCATGGAGCATTGTGATGACAGTGGTCATCTATCATTACGATGAAAGGTATCACGGAGCACTGTGATGACAGGGGCCATGGAGCATGTGATGACATGGGCATGGAGCATTATGATGAGAAGAGATGTGGAGCGTTGCGATGACAAGGGTATGGGGCATTGTGATTACAGGGGCCAGGGATCATTGAGATGAGAAGGGCAGGGAACATTGTGATGACAGCGGTCATGGATCATTGTGATGAATTCTGCCATGGAACCTTGTGCTGACAGGGGCCATAGAGCATTGTAATGACAGGTGTCATGTGGCATTGTGATGACAGTGCTCATAGAGCATTGTGATGAAAAGGATCATGGAGCAAGGTGACTACAGGGGCCACGGAGCATTGTGAATACATAGGCCATGGAGCATTGTGATGACAGGGGTCAAGGAGCATTGTGATGACATGGGCATGGGGCATTATGATGACAAGAGTTCTGGAGCATTGTGATGATAAGGGTATGGAGCATTGTGATTACAGGGGACCAGGAGCATTGTGATTACATGGGCAGTGAATATTGTGATGACAAGGGTCATGGAGCACCGTGACGACAAGTGTCATCGAACATTATGATGACAGGGATCATGGAGCATTGTGATGACAAGTGCCATGGCGAATAGTGATGACAGGTGTCGTGGGGCATTGTGATGACAGTGGTCATCTAGAATTGTGATGAAAGGTAACATGGAGCACTGTGATAACAGGGGCCATGGAGCATTGCGATGACAAAGGCCATGGAGCATTGTGAGGACAAGTGTCATGGAGCATTGTGATGAGGCGGGCATGGAACATAATGATGCCAAGAGTTCTGGAGCATTGTGGTGACAAGGGCATGGAGCATTGTGATGACAAGGGCCATGGCCAATTCTCATGACAGGTGTCATCGGGCATTGTGATGACAGAGGTTATCAAGCATTGTGATGAAAGGTACCATGGACCACTGTGATAACAGGGGCCATGGAACATTGTGTTAACAAACGCCATGGAGCCTTTTGATGAAAAGTGTCATGGAGAATTGTGATGAGACGGGCATGGAGCATTATGATGACAAGAGTTCTGGAGCATTGCGTTGACAAGGGAATGGAGCATTGTGATTACAGGGACCATGGAGGATAGTGATGACATCTGTCATGGAACATTGTGCTGACAGGGGCCATGGAGCATTGTGATGACAGGTATAATGGGGCATGGTGATGACAGTGGTCATAGAGCATTGGGATGAAATGGATCATGGAGCAATGTGATTACAGGGACCATGTAGCATTGCGAATGCATAGGCTATGGAGCATTGTGATGACAGGAGTCAAGGAGCATTGTGATGTAAGTGGTCATGGATCATTGTGATGACAAATGTCCTGGACCATTGTGATGCCACGGGTCATGGAGCATTGTGATGCCACGGGTCATGGAGCATTGTGATGACATGTGTCTTGGGGCGTTGTGATGACAGTGGTCATCTAGAATTGTGATGAAAGGTATCATGGAGCACTGTGATGACGGGGGCCATGGAGTATTGTGATGACAAGGCCATGGAACATTGTGATGACAAGTATCATGGAGCTTTGTGATGACACGGGCATTCATCATTATGATGACAAGAGTTCTGGAGCATTGTGATGACAAGGGCATGGAGCATTGTGATTACAGGGGTCATGGAGCATTGTGATGACAACTGTCATGGAACATTGTGATGACAGGGTTCATGGAGCATTGTGATAAAAGGGGCCATGGAACATTTTGATGAAAAGGGCAGGCGAACATTTTGATTACATTGGTAATGGAGCATTGTGATGACATGGGCAGGGAACATTGTGGTGACAGGTGTCATAGAGCATTGTGATGACAATTGTCCTGTAACGTTGTGTTGTCACGCATCATGGAGCATTGTGGTGAGACGGGCATTGGAGCATTCTGATGACAGGCGTAATGGAGCCTTCTGAGGAAAGGTGTCATGGGTCATTGTGATTACAGCGATCATGGAACATTGTGATGACAGTGGTCATGGAGCATTGTAATGACAGGGGCCATGGAGCAATGTGATGACAGGGCTCACGTGGCATTGTGATGACAGTGGTCATGGAGCATTGTGATGAAAGGGGTCATGGAGCACTGTGATTTCAGGGGCCATGTATAATTGTGATGACAAAGGCCATGGAGCATTGTGATGACAGTTGTCATGGAGCATTGTGTTGAAAGGGGCATGGAGCATTGTGACGACAATGTTCATGGAGCATTGTGATGACTGGTATCATGGAGCATTGTTATGAAAAAGGTCATGGGGCAGTGTAATGACAAGTATCATGGAGCATGTGATGAAAGGAGTCATGCAGCATTGTGATGAAAGGGGTCATGGACCACTACGTTGACATGCGTAATGGAGCATTGTGATGACAGGGATAATGGAACATTGTGATGACAAGGGCTATGGAGCTTTGTGATGACTGGGGTCATGGGGCATGTTGATGACAGTGGTCATGGAGCATTGTGATGACAAAGACCACGGAGCAATGTGATGACAGGGGTCATGGAGCATTGTGATGAAAGGGGTCATGGATCACTACGATGACATGGGTAATGGAGCATTGTGATGATACAGGCATGGAGCATTGTGATGACATGGGCATGGAGCATTATGATGAGAAGTGATCTGGAGCATTGCGATGACAAGGGTATGAAGCACTGTGATTACAGGGGCCAGGGAGCATTGAGATGACAAGGGCAGGGAACATTGTGATGACAGCGGTCATGGATCATTGTGATGATATCTGCCATGGAACATTGTGCTGACAGGGGCCATAGAGCATTGTAATGACAGGTGTCATGTGGCATTGTGATGACAGTGCTCATAGAGCATTGTGATGAAAAGGATCATGGAGCAATGTGATTACAGGGGCCATGGAGCATTGTGCATACATAGGCCATGGAGCATTGTGATGACAGGGGTCAAGGAGCATTGTGATGACATGGGCATGGGGCATTATGATGACAAGAGTTCTGGAGCATTGTGATGACAAGGGCATGGAGCATTGTGATTACAGGGGTCATGGAGCATTGTGATGACACCTGTCATGGAACATTGTGATGACAGGGTTCATGGAGCATTGTGATTAAAGGGGCCATGAAGCATTTTGATGACAAGGGCAGGCAAACATTTTGATTTCATTGGTAATGGAGCATTGTGATGACATGGGAAGGGAACATTGTGATGACAGGTGTAATGGAACATTTTGATTACAGGGGACATGGAGCATTTTGATGACAAGGGCAGGGAACATTGTGATGACAGTTGTCATGGAGCATTGTGATGACAATTGTCCTGTAACGTTGTGCTGACAGGGATCATGGAACTTTGTGATGAGACGGGCATTGGAGCATCGTGATGACAAGTGTACTGGAGCCTTCTGAGGAAAGGTGTCATGGGTCATTGTGATTACAGCGATCATGGAACATTGTGATGACAGTGGTCATGGAGCATTGTAATGACAGGGGCCATGGAGCAATGTGATGACATGGCTCATGTGGTATTGTGATGACAGTGGTCATGGAGCATTGTGATGAAAGGGGTCATGGAGCACTGTGATTACAGGGGCCATGTATAATTGTGATGACAAAGGCCATGGAGCATTGTGATGACAGTTGTCATGGAGCATTGTGTTGAAAGGGGCATGGAGCATTGTGACGACAATAGTCATGGATTATTGTGATGACTGCTATCATGGAGCATTGTTATGAAAAAGGTCATGGGGCAGTGTAATGACAAGTATCATGGAGCATGTGATGAAAGGAGTCATGGAGCATTGTGATGAAAGGGGTCATGGACCACTACGATGACATGGGTAATGGAGCATTGTGATGACAGGGATAATGGAACATTGTGATGACAAGAGCTATGGAGCATTGTGATGACTGGGATCATGGGGCATATTGATGACTGTGGTCATGGAGCATTGTGATGACAAAGACCACGGAGCAATGTGATGACAGGTGTCATGGAGCATTGTAATAGCAGGGGTGATGGGGCATTGTGATGACAGGGGCATGGAACATTGTGATGACAGAAGTCATAGAATATTGTGATGACAAGGGCCATGCAGCATTGTCATGAAAGGTCTTATCTGGCATTGTGATGAGAGTGGTCATGGAGTATTGTGATAAAAGTTGTCCTGAAGCACTGTTATTACAGGGGCCATGTAGAATTTTGATGACAAAGGCCATGGAGCATTGTGATGACAGGCATCATGGAGCAATTTGATGAAAGTGGTCGTGGAGCATTGTGATGAAATGCATCATGGAACATTGTGAAGACAAGTGTCCTGGAGCATTGTGATGACAAGTGCCATGGCCAAATCTGATGCCAGGTTTCATGGAGCATTGTGATGACAGTGGTCATCTATCATTACGATGAAAGGTATCACGGAGCACTGTGATGACAGGGGCCATGGAGCATGTGATGACATGGGCATTGAGCATTATGATGAGAAGAGATGTGGAGCGTTGCGATGACAAGGGTATGGGGCATTGTGATTACAGGGGCCAGGGATCATTGAGATGAGAAGGGCAGGGAACATTGTGATGACAGCGGTCATGGATCATTGTGATGAATTCTGCCATGGAACCTTGTGCTGACAGGGGCCATAGAGCATTGTAATGACAGGTGTCATGTGGCATTGTGATGACAGTGCTCATAGAGCATTGTGATGAAAAGGATCATGGAGCAAGGTGACTACAGGGGCCACGGAGCATTGTGAATACATAGGCCATGGAGCATTGTGATGACAGGGGTCAAGGAGCATTGTGATGACATGGGCATGGGGCATTATGATGACAAGAGTTCTGGAGCATTGTGATGATAAGGGTATGGAGCATTGTGATTACAGGGGACCAGGAGCATTGTGATTACATGGGCAGTGAATATTGTGATGACAGGGGTCATGGAGCACCGTGACGACAAGTGTCATCGAACATTATGATGACAGGGATCATGGAGCATTGTGATGACAAGTGCCATGGCGAATAGTGATGACAGGTGTCGTGGGGCATTGTGATGACAGTGGTCATCTAGAATTGTGATGAAAGGTAACATGGAGCACTGTGATAACAGGGGCCATGGAGCATTGCGATGACAAAGGCCATGGAGCATTGTGAGGACAAGTGTCATGGAGCATTGTGATGAGGCGGGCATGGAACATAATGATGCCAAGAGTTCTGGAGCATTGTGGTGACAAGGGCATGGAGCATTGTGATGACAAGGGCCATGGCCAATTCTCATGACAGGTGTCATCGGGCATTGTGATGACAGAGGTTATCAAGCATTGTGATGAAAGGTACCATGGACCACTGTGATAACAGGGGCCATGGAACATTGTGTTAACAAACGCCATGGAGCCTTTTGATGAAAAGTGTCATGGAGAATTGTGATGAGACGGGCATGGAGCATTATGATGACAAGAGTTCTGGAGCATTGCGTTGACAAGGGAATGGAGCATTGTGATTACAGGGACCATGGAGGATAGTGATGACATCTGTCATGGAACATTGTGCTGACAGGGGCCATGGAGCATTGTGATGACAGGTATAATGGGGCATGGTGATGACAGTGGTCATAGAGCATTGGGATGAAATGGATCATGGAGCAATGTGATTACAGGGACCATGTAGCATTGCGAATGCATAGGCTATGGAGCATTGTGATGACAGGAGTCAAGGAGCATTGTGATGTAAGTGGTCATGGATCATTGTGATGACAAATGTCCTGGACCATTGTGATGCCACGGGTCATGGAGCATTGTGATGCCACGGGTCATGGAGCATTGTGATGACATGTGTCTTGGGGCGTTGTGATGACAGTGGTCATCTAGAATTGTGATGAAAGGTATCATGGAGCACTGTGATGAAGGGGGCCATGGAGTATTGTGATGACAAGGCCATGGAACATTGTGATGACAAGTATCATGGAGCTTTGTGATGACACGGGCATTCATCATTATGATGACAAGAGTTCTGGAGCATTGTGATGACAAGGGCATGGAGCATTGTGATTACAGGGGTCATGGAGCATTGTGATGACAACTGTCATGGAACATTGTGATGACAGGGTTCATGGAGCATTGTGATAAAAGGGGCCATGGAACATTTTGATGAAAAGGGCAGGCGAACATTTTGATTACATTGGTAATGGAGCATTGTGATGACATGGGCAGGGAACATTGTGGTGACAGGTGTCATAGAGCATTGTGATGACAATTGTCCTGTAACGTTGTGTTGTCACGCATCATGGAGCATTGTGGTGAGACGGGCATTGGAGCATTCTGATGACAGGCGTAATGGAGCCTTCTGAGGAAAGGTGTCATGGGTCATTGTGATTACAGCGATCATGGAACATTGTGATGACAGTGGTCATGGAGCATTGTAATGACAGGGGCCATGGAGCAATGTGATGACAGGGCTCACGTGGCATTGTGATGACAGTGGTCATGGAGCATTGTGATGAAAGGGGTCATGGAGCACTGTGATTTCAGGGGCCATGTATAATTGTGATGACAAAGGCCATGGAGCATTGTGATGACAGTTGTCATGGAGCATTGTGTTGAAAGGGGCATGGAGCATTGTGACGACAATGTTCATGGAGCATTGTGATGACTGGTATCATGGAGCATTGTTATGAAAAAGGTCATGGGGCAGTGTAATGACAAGTATCATGGAGCATGTGATGAAAGGAGTCATGCAGCATTGTGATGAAAGGGGTCATGGACCACTACGTTGACATGCGTAATGGAGCATTGTGATGACAGGGATAATGGAACATTGTGATGACAAGGGCTATGGAGCTTTGTGATGACTGGGGTCATGGGGCATGTTGATGACAGTGGTCATGGAGCATTGTGATGACAAAGACCACGGAGCAATGTGATGACAGGTGTCATGGAGCATTGTGATGAAAGGGGTCATGGATCACTACGATGACATGGGTAATGGAGCATTGTGATGATACAGGCATGGAGCATTGTGATGACATGGGCATGGAGCATTATGATGAGAAGTGATCTGGAGCATTGCGATGACAAGGGTATGAAGCACTGTGATTACAGGGGCCAGGGAGCATTGAGATGACAAGGGCAGGGAACATTGTGATGACAGCGGTCATGGATCATTGTGATGATATCTGCCATGGAACATTGTGCTGACAGGGGCCATAGAGATTTGTAATGACAGGTGTCATGTGGCATTGTGATGACAGTGCTCATAGAGCATTGTGATGAAAAGGATCATGGAGCAATGTGATTACAGGGGCCATGGAGCATTGTGCATACATAGGCCATGGAGCATTGTGATGACAGGGGTCAAGGAGCATTGTGATGACATGGGCATGGGGCATTATGATGACAAGAGTTCTGGAGCATTGTGATGACAAGGGCATGGAGCATTGTGATTACAGGGGTCATGGAGCATTGTGATGACAACTGTCATGGAACATTGTGATGACAGGGTTCATGGAGCATTGTGATTAAAGGGGCCATGAAGCATTTTGATGACAAGGGCAGGCAAACATTTTGATTTCATTGGTAATGGAGCATTGTGATGACATGGGAAGGGAACATTGTGATGACAGGTGTAATGGAACATTTTGATTACAGGGGACATGGAGCATTTTGATGACAAGGGCAGGGAACATTGTGATGACAGTTGTCATGGAGCATTGTGATGACAATTGTCCTGTAACGTTGTGCTGACAGGGATCATGGAACTTTGTGATGAGACGGGCATTGGAGCATCGTGATGACAAGTGTACTGGAGCCTTCTGAGGAAAGGTGTCATGGGTCATTGTGATTACAGCGATCATGGAACATTGTGATGACAGTGGTCATGGAGCATTGTAATGACAGGGGCCATGGAGCAATGTGATGACATGGCTCATGTGGTATTGTGATGACAGTGGTCATGGAGCATTGTGATGAAAGGGGTCATGGAGCACTGTGATTACAGGAGCCATGTATAATTGTGATGACAAAGGCCATGGAGCATTGTGATGACAGTTGTCATGGAGCATTGTGTTGAAAGGGGCATGGAGCATTGTGACGACAATAGTCATGGATTATTGTGATGACTGCTATCATGGAGCATTGTTATGAAAAAGGTCATGGGGCAGTGTAATGACAAGTATCATGGAGCATGTGATGAAAGGAGTCATGGAGCATTGTGATGAAAGGGGTCATGGACCACTACGATGACATGGGTAATGGAGCATTGTGATGACAGGGATAATGGAACATTGTGATGACAAGAGCTATGGAGCATTGTGATGACTGGGATCATGGGGCATATTGATGACTGTGGTCATGGAGCATTGTGATGACAAAGACCACGGAGCAATGTGATGACAGGTGTCATGGAGCATTGTAATAGCAGGGGTGATGGGGCATTGTGATGACAGGGGCATGGAACATTGTGATGACAGAAGTCATAGAATATTGTGATGACAAGGGCCATGCAGCATTGTCATGAAAGGTCTTATCTGGCATTGTGATGAGAGTGGTCATGGAGTATTGTGATAAAAGTTGTCCTGAAGCACTGTTATTACAGGGGCCATGTAGAATTTTGATGACAAAGGCCATGGAGCATTGTGATGACAGGCATCATGGAGCAATTTGATGAAAGTGGTCGTGGAGCATTGTGATGAAATGCATCATGGAACATTGTGAAGACAAGTGTCCTGGAGCATTGTGATGACAAGTGCCATGGCCAAATCTGATGCCAGGTTTCATGGAGCATTGTGATGACAGTGGTCATCTATCATTACGATGAAAGGTAACACGGAGCACTGTGATGACAGGGGCCATGGAGCATGTGATGACATGGGCATGGAGCATTATGATGAGAAGAGATGTGGAGCGTTGCGATGACAAGGGTATGGGGCATTGTGATTACAGGGGCCAGGGATCATTGAGATGAGAAGGGCAGGGAACATTGTGATGACAGCGGTCATGGATCATTGTGATGAATTCTGCCATGGAACCTTGTGCTGACAGGGGCCATAGAGCATTGTAATGACAGGTGTCATGTGGCATTGTGATGACAGTGCTCATAGAGCATTGTGATGAAAAGGATCATGGAGCAAGGTGACTACAGGGGCCACGGAGCATTGTGAATACATAGGCCATGGAGCATTGTGATGACAGGGGTCAAGGAGCATTGTGATGACATGGGCATGGGGCATTATGATGACAAGAGTTCTGGAGCATTGTGATGATAAGGGTATGGAGCATTGTGATTACAGGGGACCAGGAGCATTGTGATTACATGGGCAGTGAATATTGTGATGACAGGGGTCATGGAGCACCGTGACGACAAGTGTCATCGAACATTATGATGACAGGGATCATGGAGCATTGTGATGACAAGTGCCATGGCGAATAGTGATGACAGGTGTCGTGGGGCATTGTGATGACAGTGGTCATCTAGAATTGTGATGAAAGGTAACATGGAGCACTGTGATAACAGGGGCCATGGAGCATTGCGATGACAAAGGCCATGGAGCATTGTGAGGACAAGTGTCATGGAGCATTGTGATGAGGCGGGCATGGAACATAATGATGCCAAGAGTTCTGGAGCATTGTGGTGACAAGGGCATGGAGCATTGTGATGACAAGGGCCATGGCCAATTCTCATGACAGGTGTCATCGGGCATTGTGATGACAGAGGTTATCAAGCATTGTGATGAAAGGTACCATGGACCACTGTGATAACAGGGGCCATGGAACATTGTGTTAACAAACGCCATGGAGCCTTTTGATGAAAAGTGTCATGGAGAATTGTGATGAGACGGGCATGGAGCATTATGATGACAAGAGTTCTGGAGCATTGCGTTGACAAGGGAATGGAGCATTGTGATTACAGGGACCATGGAGGATAGTGATGACATCTGTCATGGAACATTGTGCTGACAGGGGCCATGGAGCATTGTGATGACAGGTATAATGGGGCATGGTGATGACAGTGGTCATAGAGCATTGGGATGAAATGGATCATGGAGCAATGTGATTACAGGGACCATGTAGCATTGCGAATGCATAGGCTATGGAGCATTGTGATGACAGGAGTCAAGGAGCATTGTGATGTAAGTGGTCATGGATCATTGTGATGACAAATGTCCTGGACCATTGTGATGCCACGGGTCATGGAGCATTGTGATGCCACGGGTCATGGAGCATTGTGATGACATGTGTCTTGGGGCGTTGTGATGACAGTGGTCATCTAGAATTGTGATGAAAGGTATCATGGAGCACTGTGATGACGGGGGCCATGGAGTATTGTGATGACAAGGCCATGGAACATTGTGATGACAAGTATCATGGAGCTTTGTGATGACACGGGCATTCATCATTATGATGACAAGAGTTCTGGAGCATTGTGATGACAAGGGCATGGAGCATTGTGATTACAGGGGTCATGGAGCATTGTGATGACAACTGTCATGGAACATTGTGATGACAGGGTTCATGGAGCATTGTGATAAAAGGGGCCATGGAACATTTTGATGAAAAGGGCAGGCGAACATTTTGATTACATTGGTAATGGAGCATTGTGATGACATGGGCAGGGAACATTGTGGTGACAGGTGTCATAGAGCATTGTGATGACAATTGTCCTGTAACGTTGTGTTGTCACGCATCATGGAGCATTGTGGTGAGACGGGCATTGGAGCATTCTGATGACAGGCGTAATGGAGCCTTCTGAGGAAAGGTGTCATGGGTCATTGTGATTACAGCGATCATGGAACATTGTGATGACAGTGGTCATGGAGCATTGTAATGACAGGGGCCATGGAGCAATGTGATGACATGGCTCACGTGGCATTGTGATGACAGTGGTCATGGAGCATTGTGATGAAAGGGGTCATGGAGCACTGTGATTTCAGGGGCCATGTATAATTGTGATGACAAAGGCCATGGAGCATTGTGATGACAGTTGTCATGGAGCGTTGTGTTGAAAGGGGCATGGAGCATTGTGACGACAATGTTCATGGAGCATTGTGATGACTGGTATCATGGAGCATTGTTATGAAAAAGGTAATGGGGCAGTGTAATGACAAGTATCATGGAGCATGTGATGAAAGGAGTCATGCAGCATTGTGATGAAAGGGGTCATGGACCACTACGTTGACATGCGTAATGGAGCATTGTGATGACAGGGATAATGGAACATTGTGATGACAAGGGCTATGGAGCTTTGTGATGACTGGGGTCATGGGGCATGTTGATGACAGTGGTCATGGAGCATTGTGATGACAAAGACCACGGAGCAATGTGATGACAGGTGTCATGGAGCATTGTGATGAAAGGGGTCATGGATCACTACGATGACATGGGTAATGGAGCATTGTGATGATACAGGCATGGAGCATTGTGATGACATGGGCATGGAGCATTATGATGAGAAGTGATCTGGAGCATTGCGATGACAAGGGTATGAAGCACTGTGATTACAGGGGCCAGGGAGCATTGAGATGACAAGGGCAGGGAACATTGTGATGACAGCGGTCATGGATCATTGTGATGATATCTGCCATGGAACATTGTGCTGACAGGGGCCATAGAGATTTGTAATGACAGGTGTCATGTGGCATTGTGATGACAGTGCTCATAGAGCATTGTGATGAAAAGGATCATGGAGCAATGTGATTACAGGGGCCATGGAGCATTGTGCATACATAGGCCATGGAGCATTGTGATGACAGGGGTCAAGGAGCATTGTGATGACATGGGCATGGGGCATTATGATGACAAGAGTTCTGGAGCATTGTGATGACAAGGGCATGGAGCATTGTGATTACAGGGGTCATGGAGCATTGTGATGACAACTGTCATGGAACATTGTGATGACAGGGTTCATGGAGCATTGTGATTAAAGGGGCCATGGAGCATTTTGATGACAAGGGCAGGCGAACATTTTGATTTCATTGGTAATGGAGCATTGTGATGACATGGGAAGGGAACATTGTGATGACAGGTGTAATGGAACATTTTGATTACAGGGGACATGGAGCATTTTGATGACATGGTCAGGGAACATTGTGATGACAGTTGTCATGGAGCATTGTGATGACAATTGTCCTGTAACGTTGTGCTGACAGGGATCATGGAACTTTGTGATGAGACGGGCATTGGAGCATCGTGATGACAAGTGTACTGGAGCCTTCTGAGGAAAGGTGTCATGGGTCATTGTGATTACAGCGATCATGGAACATTGTGATGACAGTGGTCATGGAGCATTGTAATGACAGGGGCCATGGAGCAATGTGATGACATGGCTCATGTGGTATTGTGATGACAGTGGTCATGGAGCATTGTGATGAAAGGGGTCATGGAGCACTGTGATTACAGGGGCCATGTATAATTGTGATGACAAAGGCCATGGAGCATTGTGATGACAGTTGTCATGGAGCATTGTGTTGAAAGGGGCATGGAGCATTGTGACGACAATAGTCATGGATTATTGTGATGACTGCTATCATGGAGCATTGTTATGAAAAAGGTCATGGGGCAGTGTAATGACAAGTATCATGGAGCATGTGATGAAAGGAGTCATGGAGCATTGTGATGAAAGGGGTCATGGACCACTACGATGACATGGGTAATGGAGCATTGTGATGACAGGGATAATGGAACATTGTGATGACAAGAGCTATGGAGCATTGTGATGACTGGGATCATGGGGCATATTGATGACTGTGGTCATGGAGCATTGTGATGACAAAGACCACGGAGCAATGTGATGACAGGTGTCATGGAGCATTGTAATAGCAGGGGTGATGGGGCATTGTGATGACAGGGGCATGGAACATTGTGATGACAGAAGTCATAGAATATTGTGATGACAAGGGCCATGCAGCATTGTCATGAAAGGTCTTATCTGGCATTGTGATGAGAGTGGTCATGGAGTATTGTGATAAAAGTTGTCCTGAAGCACTGTTATTACAGGGGCCATGTAGAATTTTGATGACAAAGGCCATGGAGCATTGTGATGACAGGCATCATGGAGCAATTTGATGAAAGTGGTCGTGGAGCATTGTGATGAAATGCATCATGGAACATTGTGAAGACAAGTGTCCTGGAGCATTGTGATGACAAGTGCCATGGCCAAATCTGATGCCAGGTTTCATGGAGCATTGTGATGACAGTGGTCATCTATCATTACGATGAAAGGTAACACGGAGCACTGTGATGACAGGGGCCATGGAGCATGTGATGACATGGGCATGGAGCATTATGATGAGAAGAGATGTGGAGCGTTGCGATGACAAGGGTATGGGGCATTGTGATTACAGGGGCCAGGGATCATTGAGATGAGAAGGGCAGGGAACATTGTGATGACAGCGGTCATGGATCATTGTGATGAATTCTGCCATGGAACCTTGTGCTGACAGGGGCCATAGAGCATTGTAATGACAGGTGTCATGTGGCATTGTGATGACAGTGCTCATAGAGCATTGTGATGAAAAGGATCATGGAGCAAGGTGACTACAGGGGCCACGGAGCATTGTGAATACATAGGCCATGGAGCATTGTGATGACAGGGGTCAAGGAGCATTGTGATGACATGGGCATGGGGCATTATGATGACAAGAGTTCTGGAGCATTGTGATGATAAGGGTATGGAGCATTGTGATTACAGGGGACCAGGAGCATTGTGATTACATGGGCAGTGAATATTGTGATGACAGGGGTCATGGAGCACCGTGACGACAAGTGTCATCGAACATTATGATGACAGGGATCATGGAGCATTGTGATGACAAGTGCCATGGCGAATAGTGATGACAGGTGTCGTGGGGCATTGTGATGACAGTGGTCATCTAGAATTGTGATGAAAGGTAACATGGAGCACTGTGATAACAGGGGCCATGGAGCATTGCGATGACAAAGGCCATGGAGCATTGTGAGGACAAGTGTCATGGAGCATTGTGATGAGGCGGGCATGGAACATAATGATGCCAAGAGTTCTGGAGCATTGTGGTGACAAGGGCATGGAGCATTGTGATGACAAGGGCCATGGCCAATTCTCATGACAGGTGTCATCGGGCATTGTGATGACAGAGGTTATCAAGCATTGTGATGAAAGGTACCATGGACCACTGTGATAACAGGGGCCATGGAACATTGTGTTAACAAACGCCATGGAGCCTTTTGATGAAAAGTGTCATGGAGAATTGTGATGAGACGGGCATGGAGCATTATGATGACAAGAGTTCTGGAGCATTGCGTTGACAAGGGAATGGAGCATTGTGATTACAGGGACCATGGAGGATAGTGATGACATCTGTCATGGAACATTGTGCTGACAGGGGCCATGGAGCATTGTGATGACAGGTATAATGGGGCATGGTGATGACAGTGGTCATAGAGCATTGGGATGAAATGGATCATGGAGCAATGTGATTACAGGGACCATGTAGCATTGCGAATGCATAGGCTATGGAGCATTGTGATGACAGGAGTCAAGGAGCATTGTGATGTAAGTGGTCATGGATCATTGTGATGACAAATGTCCTGGACCATTGTGATGCCACGGGTCATGGAGCATTGTGATGCCACGGGTCATGGAGCATTGTGATGACATGTGTCTTGGGGCGTTGTGATGACAGTGGTCATCTAGAATTGTGATGAAAGGTATCATGGAGCACTGTGATGACGGGGGCCATGGAGTATTGTGATGACAAGGCCATGGAACATTGTGATGACAAGTATCATGGAGCTTTGTGATGACACGGGCATTCATCATTATGATGACAAGAGTTCTGGAGCATTGTGATGACAAGGGCATGGAGCATTGTGATTACAGGGGTCATGGAGCATTGTGATGACAACTGTCATGGAACATTGTGATGACAGGGTTCATGGAGCATTGTGATAAAAGGGGCCATGGAACATTTTGATGAAAAGGGCAGGCGAACATTTTGATTACATTGGTAATGGAGCATTGTGATGACATGGGCAGGGAACATTGTGGTGACAGGTGTCATAGAGCATTGTGATGACAATTGTCCTGTAACGTTGTGTTGTCACGCATCATGGAGCATTGTGGTGAGACGGGCATTGGAGCATTCTGATGACAGGCGTAATGGAGCCTTCTGAGGAAAGGTGTCATGGGTCATTGTGATTACAGCGATCATGGAACATTGTGATGACAGTGGTCATGGAGCATTGTAATGACAGGGGCCATGGAGCAATGTGATGACAGGGCTCACGTGGCATTGTGATGACAGTGGTCATGGAGCATTGTGATGAAAGGGGTCATGGAGCACTGTGATTTCAGGGGCCATGTATAATTGTGATGACAAAGGCCATGGAGCATTGTGATGACAGTTGTCATGGAGCATTGTGTTGAAAGGGGCATGGAGCATTGTGACGACAATGTTCATGGAGCATTGTGATGACTGGTATCATGGAGCATTGTTATGAAACAGGTCATGGGGCAGTGTAATGACAAGTATCATGGAGCATGTGATGAAAGGAGTCATGCAGCATTGTGATGAAAGGGGTCATGGACCACTACGTTGACATGCGTAATGGAGCATTGTGATGACAGGGATAATGGAACATTGTGATGACAAGGGCTATGGAGCTTTGTGATGACTGGGGTCATGGGGCATGTTGATGACAGTGGTCATGGAGCATTGTGATGACAAAGACCACGGAGCAATGTGATGACAGGTGTCATGGAGCATTGTGATGAAAGGGGTCATGGATCACTACGATGACATGGGTAATGGAGCATTGTGATGATACAGGCATGGAGCATTGTGATGACATGGGCATGGAGCATTATGATGAGAAGTGATCTGGAGCATTGCGATGACAAGGGTATGAAGCACTGTGATTACAGGGGCCAGGGAGCATTGAGATGACAAGGGCAGGGAACATTGTGATGACAGCGGTCATGGATCATTGTGATGATATCTGCCATGGAACATTGTGCTGACAGGGGCCATAGAGATTTGTAATGACAGGTGTCATGTGGCATTGTGATGACAGTGCTCATAGAGCATTGTGATGAAAAGGATCATGGAGCAATGTGATTACAGGGGCCATGGAGCATTGTGCATACATAGGCCAGGGAGCATTGTGATGACAGGGGTCAAGGAGCATTGTGATGACATGGGCATGGGGCATTATGATGACAAGAGTTCTGGAGCATTGTGATGACAAGGGCATGGAGCATTGTGATTACAGGGGTCATGGAGCATTGTGATGACAACTGTCATGGAACATTGTGATGACAGGGTTCATGGAGCATTGTGATTAAAGGGGCCATGAAGCATTTTGATGACAAGGGCAGGCAAACATTTTGATTTCATTGGTAATGGAGCATTGTGATGACATGGGAAGGGAACATTGTGATGACAGGTGTAATGGAACATTTTGATTACAGGGGACATGGAGCATTTTGATGACAAGGGCAGGGAACATTGTGATGACAGTTGTCATGGAGCATTGTGATGACAATTGTCCTGTAACGTTGTGCTGACAGGGATCATGGAACTTTGTGATGAGACGGGCATTGGAGCATCGTGATGACAAGTGTACTGGAGCCTTCTGAGGAAAGGTGTCATGGGTCATTGTGATTACAGCGATCATGGAACATTGTGATGACAGTGGTCATGGAGCATTGTAATGACAGGGGCCATGGAGCAATGTGATGACATGGCTCATGTGGTATTGTGATGACAGTGGTCATGGAGCATTGTGATGAAAGGGGTCATGGAGCACTGTGATTACAGGGGCCATGTATAATTGTGATGACAAAGGCCATGGAGCATTGTGATGACAGTTGTCATGGAGCATTGTGTTGAAAGGGGCATGGAGCATTGTGACGACAATAGTCATGGATTATTGTGATGACTGCTATCATGGAGCATTGTTATGAAAAAGGTCATGGGGCAGTGTAATGACAAGTATCATGGAGCATGTGATGAAAGGAGTCATGGAGCATTGTGATGAAAGGGGTCATGGACCACTACGATGACATGGGTAATGGAGCATTGTGATGACAGGGATAATGGAACATTGTGATGACAAGAGCTATGGAGCATTGTGATGACTGGGATCATGGGGCATATTGATGACTGTGGTCATGGAGCATTGTGATGACAAAGACCACGGAGCAATGTGATGACAGGTGTCATGGAGCATTGTAATAGCAGGGGTGATGGGGCATTGTGATGACAGGGGCATGGAACATTGTGATGACAGAAGTCATAGAATATTGTGATGACAAGGGCCATGCAGCATTGTCATGAAAGGTCTTATCTGGCATTGTGATGAGAGTGGTCATGGAGTATTGTGATAAAAGTTGTCCTGAAGCACTGTTATTACAGGGGCCATGTAGAATTTTGATGACAAAGGCCATGGAGCATTGTGATGACAGGCATCATGGAGCAATTTGATGAAAGTGATCGTGGAGCATTGTGATGAAATGCATCATGGAACATTGTGAAGACAAGTGTCCTGGAGCATTGTGATGACAAGTGCCATGGCCAAATCTGATGCCAGGTTTCATGGAGCATTGTGATGACAGTGGTCATCTATCATTACGATGAAAGGTATCACGGAGCACTGTGATGACAGGGGCCATGGAGCATGTGATGACATGGGCATGGAGCATTATGATGAGAAGAGATGTGGAGCGTTGCGATGACAAGGGTATGGGGCATTGTGATTACAGGGGCCAGGGATCATTGAGATGAGAAGGGCAGGGAACATTGTGATGACAGCGGTCATGGATCATTGTGATGAATTCTGCCATGGAACCTTGTGCTGACAGGGGCCATAGAGCATTGTAATGACAGGTGTCATGTGGCATTGTGATGACAGTGCTCATAGAGCATTGTGATGAAAAGGATCATGGAGCAAGGTGACTACAGGGGCCATGGAGCATTGTGAATACATAGGCCATGGAGCATTGTGATGACAGGGGTCAAGGAGCATTGTGATGACATGGGCATGGGGCATTATGATGACAAGAGTTCTGGAGCATTGTGATGATAAGGGTATGGAGCATTGTGATTACAGGGGACCAGGAGCATTGTGATTACATGGGCAGTGAATATTGTGATGACAGGGGTCATGGAGCACCGTGACGACAAGTGTCATCGAACATTATGATGACAGGGATCATGGAGCATTGTGATGACTAGTGCCATGGCGAATAGTGATGACAGGTGTCGTGGGGCATTGTGATGACAGTGGTCATCTAGAATTGTGATGAAAGGTAACATGGAGCACTGTGATAACAGGGGCCATGGAGCATTGCGATGACAAAGGCCATGGAGCATTGTGAGGACAAGTGTCATGGAGCATTGTGATGAGGCGGGCATGGAACATAATGATGCCAAGAGTTCTGGAGCATTGTGGTGACAAGGGCATGGAGCATTGTGATGACAAGGGCCATGGCCAATTCTCATGACAGGTGTCATCGGGCATTGTGATGACAGAGGTTATCAAGCATTGTGATGAAAGGTACCATGGACCACTGTGATAACAGGGGCCATGGAACATTGTGTTAACAAACGCCATGGAGCCTTTTGATGAAAAGTGTCATGGAGAATTGTGATGAGACGGGCATGGAGCATTATGATGACAAGAGTTCTGGAGCATTGCGTTGACAAGGGAATGGAGCATTGTGATTACAGGGACCATGGAGGATAGTGATGACATCTGTCATGGAACATTGTGCTGACAGGGGCCATGGAGCATTGTGATGACAGGTATAATGGGGCATGGTGATGACAGTGGTCATAGAGCATTGGGATGAAATGGATCATGGAGCAATGTGATTACAGGGACCATGTAGCATTGCGAATGCATAGGCTATGGAGCATTGTGATGACAGGAGTCAAGGAGCATTGTGATGTAAGTGGTCATGGATCATTGTGATGACAAATGTCCTGGACCATTGTGATGCCACGGGTCATGGAGCATTGTGATGCCACGGGTCATGGAGCATTGTGATGACATGTGTCTTGGGGCGTTGTGATGACAGTGGTCATCTAGAATTGTGATGAAAGGTATCATGGAGCACTGTGATGACGGGGGCCATGGAGTATTGTGATGACAAGGCCATGGAACATTGTGATGACAAGTATCATGGAGCTTTGTGATGACACGGGCATTCATCATTATGATGACAAGAGTTCTGGAGCATTGTGATGACAAGGGCATGGAGCATTGTGATTACAGGGGTCATGGAGCATTGTGATGACAACTGTCATGGAACATTGTGATGACAGGGTTCATGGAGCATTGTGATAAAAGGGGCCATGGAACATTTTGATGAAAAGGGCAGGCGAACATTTTGATTACATTGGTAATGGAGCATTGTGATGACATGGGCAGGGAACATTGTGGTGACAGGTGTCATAGAGCATTGTGATGACAATTGTCCTGTAACGTTGTGTTGTCACGCATCATGGAGCATTGTGGTGAGACGGGCATTGGAGCATTCTGATGACAGGCGTAATGGAGCCTTCTGAGGAAAGGTGTCATGGGTCATTGTGATTACAGCGATCATGGAACATTGTCATGACAGTGGTCATGGAGCATTGTAATGACAGGGGCCATGGAGCAATGTGAGGACAGGGCTCACGTGGCATTGTGATGACAGTGGTCATGGAGCATTGTGATGAAAGGGGTCATGGAGCACTGTGATTTCAGGGGCCATGTATAATTGTGATGACAAAGGCCATGGAGCATTGTGATGACAGTTGTCATGGAGCATTGTGTTGAAAGGGGCATGGAGCATTGTGACGACAATGTTCATGGAGCATTGTGATGACTGGTATCATGGAGCATTGTTATGAAACAGGTCATGGGGCAGTGTAATGACAAGTATCATGGAGCATGTGATGAAAGGAGTCATGCAGCATTGTGATGAAAGGGGTCATGGACCACTACGTTGACATGCGTAATGGAGCATTGTGATGACAGGGATAATGGAACATTGTGATGACAAGGGCTATGGAGCTTTGTGATGACTGGGGTCATGGGGCATGTTGATGACAGTGGTCATGGAGCATTGTGATGACAAAGACCACGGAGCAATGTGATGACAGGTGTCATGGAGCATTGTGATGAAAGGGGTCATGGATCACTACGATGACATGGGTAATGGAGCATTGTGATGATACAGGCATGGAGCATTGTGATGACATGGGCATGGAGCATTATGATGAGAAGTGATCTGGAGCATTGCGATGACAAGGGTATGAAGCACTGTGATTACAGGGGCCAGGGAGCATTGAGATGACAAGGGCAGGGAACATTGTGATGACAGCGGTCATGGATCATTGTGATGATATCTGCCATGGAACATTGTGCTGACAGGGGCCATAGAGATTTGTAATGACAGGTGTCATGTGGCATTGTGATGACAGTGCTCATAGAGCATTGTGATGAAAAGGATCATGGAGCAATGTGATTACAGGGGCCATGGAGCATTGTGAATACATAGGCCATGGAGCATTGTGATGACAGGGGTCAAGGAGCATTGTGATGACATGGGCATGGGGCATTATGATGACAAGAGTTCTGGAGCATTGTGATGACAAGGGCATGGAGCATTGTGATTACAGGGGTCATGGAGCATTGTGATGACACCTGTCATGGAACATTGTGATGACAGGGTTCATGGAGCATTGTGATTAAAGGGGCCATGAAGCATTTTGATGACAAGGGCAGGCAAACATTTTGATTTCATTGGTAATGGAGCATTGTGATGACGTGGGAAGGGAACATTGTGATGACAGGTGTAATGGAACATTTTGATTACAGGGGACATGGAGCATTTTGATGACAAGGGCAGGGAACATTGTGATGACAGTTGTCATGGAGCATTGTGATGACAATTGTCCTGTAACGTTGTGCTGACAGGGATCATGGAACTTTGTGATGAGACGGGCATTGGAGCATCGTGATGACAAGTGTACTGGAGCCTTCTGAGGAAAGGTGTCATGGGTCATTGTGATTACAGCGATCATGGAACATTGTGATGACAGTGGTCATGGAGCATTGTAATGACAGGGGCCATGGAGCAATGTGATGACATGGCTCATGTGGTATTGTGATGACAGTGGTCATGGAGCATTGTGATGAAAGGGGTCATGGAGCACTGTGATTACAGGGGCCATGTATAATTGTGATGACAAAGGCCATGGAGCATTGTGATGACAGTTGTCATGGAGCATTGTGTTGAAAGGGGCATGGAGCATTGTGACGACAATAGTCATGGATTATTGTGATGACTGCTATCATGGAGCATTGTTATGAAAAAGGTCATGGGGCAGTGTAATGACAAGTATCATGGAGCATGTGATGAAAGGAGTCATGGAGCATTGTGATGAAAGGGGTCATGGACCACTACGATGACATGGGTAATGGAGCATTGTGATGACAGGGATAATGGAACATTGTGATGACAAGAGCTATGGAGCATTGTGATGACTGGGATCATGGGGCATATTGATGACTGTGGTCATGGAGCATTGTGATGACAAAGACCACGGAGCAATGTGATGACAGGTGTCATGGAGCATTGTAATAGCAGGGGTGATGGGGCATTGTGATGACAGGGGCATGGAACATTGTGATGACAGAAGTCATAGAATATTGTGATGACAAGGGCCATGCAGCATTGTCATGAAAGGTCTTATCTGGCATTGTGATGAGAGTGGTCATGGAGTATTGTGATAAAAGTTGTCCTGAAGCACTGTTATTACAGGGGCCATGTAGAATTTTGATGACAAAGGCCATGGAGCATTGTGATGACAGGCATCATGGAGCAATTTGATGAAAGTGGTCGTGGAGCATTGTGATGAAATGCATCATGGAACATTGTGAAGACAAGTGTCCTGGAGCATTGTGATGACAAGTGCCATGGCCAAATCTGATGCCAGGTTTCATGGAGCATTGTGATGACAGTGGTCATCTATCATTACGATGAAAGGTATCACGGAGCACTGTGATGACAGGGGCCATGGAGCATGTGATGACATGGGCATGGAGCATTATGATGAGAAGAGATGTGGAGCGTTGCGATGACAAGGGTATGGGGCATTGTGATTACAGGGGCCAGGGATCATTGAGATGAGAAGGGCAGGGAACATTGTGATGACAGCGGTCATGGATCATTGTGATGAATTCTGCCATGGAACCTTGTGCTGACAGGGGCCATAGAGCATTGTAATGACAGGTGTCATGTGGCATTGTGATGACAGTGCTCATAGAGCATTGTGATGAAAAGGATCATGGAGCAAGGTGACTACAGGGGCCATGGAGCATTGTGAATACATAGGCCATGGAGCATTGTGATGACAGGGGTCAAGGAGCATTGTGATGACATGGGCATGGGGCATTATGATGACAAGAGTTCTGGAGCATTGTGATGATAAGGGTATGGAGCATTGTGATTACAGGGGACCAGGAGCATTGTGATTACATGGGCAGTGAATATTGTGATGACAGGGGTCATGGAGCACCGTGACGACAAGTGTCATCGAACATTATGATGACAGGGATCATGGAGCATTGTGATGACAAGTGCCATGGCGAATAGTGATGACAGGTGTCGTGGGGCATTGTGATGACAGTGGTCATCTAGAATTGTGATGAAAGGTAACATGGAGCACTGTGATAACAGGGGCCATGGAGCATTGCGATGACAAAGGCCATGGAGCATTGTGAGGACAAGTGTCATGGAGCATTGTGATGACACGGGCATTCATCATTATGATGACAAGAGTTCTGGAGCATTGTGATGACAAGGGCATGGAGCATTGTGATTACAGGGGTCATGGAGCATTGTGATGACAACTGTCATGGAACATTGTGATGACAGGGTTCATGGAGCATTGTGATAAAAGGGGCCATGGAACATTTTGATGAAAAGGGCAGGCGAACATTTTGATTACATTGGTAATGGAGCATTGTGATGACATGGGCAGGGAACATTGTGGTGACAGGTGTCATAGAGCATTGTGATGACAATTGTCCTGTAACGTTGTGTTGTCACGCATCATGGAGCATTGTGGTGAGACGGGCATTGGAGCATTCTGATGACAGGCGTAATGGAGCCTTCTGAGGAAAGGTGTCATGGGTCATTGTGATTACTGCGATCATGGAACATTGTGATGACAGTGGTCATGGAGCATTGTAATGAAAGGGGTCATGGAGCACTGTGATTTCAGGGGCCATGTATAATTGTGATGACAAAGGCCATGGAGCATTGTGATGACAGTTGTCATGGAGCATTGTGTTGAAAGGGGCATGGAGCATTGTGACGACAATGTTCATGGAGCATTGTGATGACTGGTATCATGGAGCATTGTTATGAAACAGGTCATGGGGCAGTGTAATGACAAGTATCATGGAGCATGTGATGAAAGGAGTCATGCAGCATTGTGATGAAAGGGGTCATGGACCACTACGTTGACATGCGTAATGGAGCATTGTGATGACAGGGATAATGGAACATTGTGATGACAAGGGCTATGGAGCTTTGTGATGACTGGGGTCATGGGGCATGTTGATGACAGTGGTCATGGAGCATTGTGATGACAAAGACCACGGAGCAATGTGATGACAGGTGTCATGGAGCATTGTGATGAAAGGGGTCATGGATCACTACGATGACATGGGTAATGGAGCATTGTGATGATACAGGCATGGAGCATTGTGATGACATGGGCATGGAGCATTATGATGAGAAGTGATCTGGAGCATTGCGATGACAAGGGTATGAAGCACTGTGATTACAGGGGCCAGGGAGCATTGAGATGACAAGGGCAAGGAACATTGTGATAACAGCGGTCATGGATCATTGTGATGATATCTGCCATGGAACATTGTGATGACAGGGGCCATAGAGATTTGTAATGACAGGTGTCATGTGGCATTGTGATGACAGTGCTCATAGAGCATTGTGATGAAAAGGATCATGGAGCAATGTGATTACAGGGGCCATGGAGCATTGTGAATACATAGGCCATGGAGCATTGTGATGACAGGGGTCAAGGAGCATTGTGATGACATGGGCATGGGGCATTATGATGACAAGAGTTCTGGAGCATTGTGATGACAAGGGCATGGAGCATTGTGATTACAGGGGTCATGGAGCATTGTGATGACAACTGTCATGGAACATTGTGATGACAGGGTTCATGGAGCATTGTGATTAAAGGGGCCATGGAGCATTTTGATGACAAGGGCAGGCAAACATTTTGATTTCATTGGTAATGGAGCATTGTGATGACATGGGAAGGGAACATTGTGATGACAGGTGTAATGGAACATTTTGATTACAGGGGACATGGAGCATTTTGATGACATGGTCAGGGAACATTGTGATGACAGTTGTCATGGAGCATTGTGATGACAATTGTCCTGTAACGTTGTGCTGACAGGGATCATGGAACTTTGTGATGAGACGGGCATTGGAGCATCGTGATGACAAGTGTACTGGAGCCTTCTGAGGAAAGGTGTCATGGGTCATTGTGATTACAGCGATCATGGAACATTGTGATGACAGTGGTCATGGAGCATTGTAATGACAGGGGCCATGGAGCAATGTGATGACATGGCTCATGTGGTATTGTGATGACAGTGGTCATGGAGCATTGTGATGAAAGGGGTCATGGAGCACTGTGATTACAGGGGCCATGTATAATTGTGATGACAAAGGCCATGGAGCATTGTGATGACAGTTGTCATGGAGCATTGTGTTGAAAGGGGCATGGAGCATTGTGACGACAATAGTCATGGATTATTGTGATGATTGCTATCATGGAGCATTGTTATGAAAAAGGTCATGGGGCAGTGCAATGACAAGTATCATGCAGCATGTGATGAAAGGAGTCATGGAGCATTGTGATGAAAGGGGTCATGGACCACTACGATGACATGGGTAATGGAGCATTGTGATGACAGGGATAATGGAACATTGTGATGACAAGAGCTATGGAGCATTGTGATGACTGGGATCATGGGGCATGTTGATGAGTGTGGTCATGGAGCATTGTGATGACAAAGACCACGGAGCAATGTGATGACAGGTGTCATGGAGCATTGTAATAGCAGGGGTGAAGGGGCATTGTTGTGACAGGGGCATGGAGCATTTTGATGACAGAAGTCATACAATATTGTGATGACAAAGGCCATGCAGCATTGTCATGAAAGGTCTTATCTGGCATTGTGATGAGAGTGGTCATGGAGTATTGTGATAAAAGTTGTCCTGAAGCACTGTTATTACAGGGGCCATGTAGAATTTTGATGACAAAGGCCATGGAGCATTGTGATGACAGGCATCATGGAGCAATTTGATGAAAGTGGTCGTGGAGCATTGTGATGAAATGCATCATGGAACATTGTGAAGACAAGTGTCCTGGAGCATTGTGATGACAAGTGCCATGGCCAAATCTGATGCCAGGTTTCATGGAGCATTGTGATGACAGTGGTCATCTATCATTATGATGAAAGGTATCACGGAGCACTGTGATGACAGGGGCCATGGAGCATGTGATGACATGGGCATGGAGCATTATGATGAGAAGAGATGTGGAGCGTTGCGATGATAAGGGTATGGGGCATTGTGATTACATGGGCCAGGGATCATTGAGATGAGAAGGGCAGGGAACATTGTGATGACAGCGGTCATGGATCATTGTGATGAATTCTGCCATGGAACCTTGTGCTGACAGGGGCCATAGAGCATTGTAATGACAGGTGTCATGTGGCATTGTGATGACAGTGCTCATAGAGCATTGTGATGAAAAAGATCATGGAGCAAGGTGACTACAGGGGCCATGGAGCATTGTGAATACATAGGCCATGGAGCATTGTGATGACAGGGGTCAAGGAGCATTGTGATGACATGGGCATGGGGCATTATGATGACAAGAGTTCTGGAGCATTGTGATGATAAGGGTATGGAGCATTGTGATTACAGGGGACCAGGAGCATTGTGATTACATGGGCAGTGAATATTGTGATGACAGGGGTCATGGAGCACCGTGACGACAAGTGTCATCGAACATTATGATGACAGGGATCATGGAGCATTGTGATGACAAGTGCCATGGCGAATAGTGATGACAGGTGTCATGGGGCATTGTGATGACAGTGGTCATCTAGAATTGTGATGAAAGGTAACATGGAGCACTGTGATAACAGGGGCCATGGAGCATTGCGATGACAAAGGCCATGGAGCATTGTGAGGACAAGTGTCATGGAGCATTGTGATGAGGCGGGCATGGAACATTATGATGCCAAGAGTTGTGGAGCATTGTGGTGACAAGGGCATGGAGCATTGTGATTACAGGGACCATGGAGGATAGTGATGACATCTGTCATGGAACATTGTGCTGACAGGGGCCATGGAGCATTGTGATGACAGGTATAATGGGGCATGGTGATGACAGTGGTCATAGAGCATTGGGATGAAATGGATCATGGAGCAATGTGATTACAGGGACCATGTAGCATTGCGAATGCATAGGCTATGGAGCATTGTGATGACAGGAGTCAAGGAGCATTGTGATGTAAGTGGTCATGGATCATTGTGATGACAAATGTCCTGGACCATTGTGATGCCACGGGTCATGGAGCATTGTGATGACATGTGTCTTGGGGCGTTGTGATGACAGTGGTCATCTAGAATTGTGATGAAAGGTATCATGGAGCACTGTGATGACGGGGGCCATGGAGTATTGTGATGACAAGGCCATGGAACATTGTGATGACAAGTATCATGGAGCTTTGTGATGACACGGGCATTCATCATTATGATGACAAGAGTTCTGGAGCATTGTGATGACAAGGGCATGGAGCATTGTGATTACAGGGGTCATGGAGCATTGTGATGACAACTGTCATGGAACATTGTGATGACAGGGTTCATGGAGCATTGTGATAAAAGGGGCCATGGAACATTTTGATGAAAAGGGCAGGCGAACATTTTGATTACATTGGTAATGGAGCATTGTGATGACATGGGCAGGGAACATTGTGGTGACAGGTGTCATAGAGAATTGTGATGACAATTGTCCTGTAACGTTGTGTTGTCACGCATCATGGAGCATTGTGGTGAGACGGGCATTGGAGCATTCTGATGACAGGCATAATGGAGCCTTCTGAGGAAAGGTGTCATGGGTCATTGTGATTACAGCGATCATGGAACATTGTGATGACAGTGGTCATGGAGCATTGTGATGAAAGGGGTCATGGATCACTACGATGACATGGGTAATGGAGCATTGTGATGATACGGGCATGGAACATTGTGATGACAGGGGTCATGTAGCATTGTGATGACAGGGGTCATGCAGCATTGTGATGACATGGGCATGGAGCATAGTGATGACGAGGGTTCTGGAGAATTTTGATGACAAGGGCATGGATCATTGTGATGACAGGGGCCATGAAGCATTGAGATGACAAGAGAATGGTGCATTGTGATGAAAGCAGTCCTGGAGAATTGTGAGGAAACGGGTCATGGATTATTGTGATGGAAGGGTTCCTGGAGCATTCTGATGACAAGTGCCATGGAGCATTTTAATGAAAGGGGTACTGGAGCATTGTACAGAAATGGTTCATGGATCATCGTGATTACACGGATCATGGAATATTGTGATGACAAGGGTTTCGGAGCATTGTGATGACAGGGGTCATGGAGCATTGTAATAGCACGGGTGATGGGGCATTGTGATGACAGGGGCATGGAGCATTGTGATGACAGAAGTCATAGAATATTGTGATGACAAGGGCCATGGAGCATTGTCATGAAAGGTCTTATCTGGCATTGTGATGAGAGTGGTCATAGAGTATTGTGATAAAAGTTGTCCTGAAGCACTGTTATTACAGGGGCCATGTAGAATTTTGATGACAAAGGCCATGGAGCATTGTGATGACAGGCATCATGGAGCAATTTGATGAAAGTGGTCATGGAGCATTGTGATGAAATGCATCATGGAACATTTTGAAGACAAGTGTCCTGGAGCATTGTGATGACAAGTGCCATGGCCAATTCTGATGACAGGTGTCAAGGAGCATGGTGATGACAGTGGTCATCTATCATTACGATGAAAGGTATCACGGAGCACTGTGATGACAGGGGCCGTGGAGCATTGTGATTACACGGGCATGGAGCATTATGATGAGAAGTGATCTGGAGCATTGCGATGACAAGGGTATGGAGCATTGTGATTACAGGGGCCAGGGAGCATTGTGATGACAGGCGACATGGAGCATTGTGATGACATTGGCAGGGATCATTGTGATTACAGGGATCATGGAGCATTGTGATGACAAGTGTCATGCAATATTGTGCTGACACAGATCATGGAGCATTTTGATGAGAGTGACCTTGGAGCACAGTGATGAGAGACGTCATGGGGCATTATGGTGACAGTGGTCAAGGAGCATTGTGATGAAAGTGTTCATGGAGCAACGCGATTATCGGGACAATGGAGCATTGTAAATACAAAGGAAATGGAGCATTGAGATAACAGAGTTCATGGAGCATTGTGATGAAAGTGGTCATGGATCACTGTGATGACAAGTGTCCTGGAACCTAGTGATGACACGGTTCATACAGCCTTGAGATGACAAGGGACATGGCGAATTGTGATGACATGTGTCATGGGGCATTCTGATGACATTTGTCATCTTGCATTGTGATGACCGTGGTCATGTAGAATTTTGATTAAAGGTATCATGGAGCACTGTGATGACAAAGGCCAAGGAACATTTTGATGACAAGTGTCATTGAGCAATAGGATGACACAGGAATGGAGTATTATGATGACAAGTGTTCTGGAGCATTGTGATGACAAGGGCATGGAGCATTGTAATGATAGGATATCTGGAGCTTTGTGATGAAAAGGGGATGGAGCATTTTGATGACAGTGTCCAAGGAGCATTGTGCTGACAATGGCATGGAGCATTGTGATGAAAAGGGTACTGGAGCACTGTGAGAAAAGAAGTCATGGATCATTGTGATGACAGGGGTCATGGAGCTTTGTGATGACAAGGGTCATGGAGCATTGTGATGACACGGTCAAGGAACATTGTGATGACAAGAATACTGTAGCATTGTGATGAAAGTGCATGGAGCATTGTGATTAAAGGTGACAAGGAGCATTGTGATGATATGGGCAGAGAACTTTGTGATGACAGTGGTCATGGAGCTTTTTGGTAAGAGAGGCCTGGGAGATTTGTGATGGCAGGGGTCATGGGGCATTGTGATGACAGCGGTCTGGGAGCATTGTGATGAAAGGGGTCATGGAGCACTGTGATTACAGGGGCCATGGAGCATTGTGAATACAAAGTCTATGGAGCATTGAGATGACACAGTTCATGGAGCATTGTGATGAAAGGGATCATGGATCATTGTGATGACAAGTGTCCTGGAACCTTGTGATGACACGGTTCATGGAGCATTGTGATGACAAGGACCATGGCGAATTGTGATGACATCTGTCATGGGGCATTGTGATGACAGTGGTCATCTAGAATTGTGATAAAAGGTATCATGGAGCACTGTGATGACAGGGGCCATGGAGCATTGTGATGACAAGTGACATGGGGCATTTTGATGACATTGGCATGGAGCATTATGATGACAAGAGGTCTGGAGCATTTTGAAGACAAGGGCATGGAGCATTGTGATTACAGGGGCCATGGAACATTGTGATGACAAGGCCATGGAGCGTTGTGATGACTGGGTTCATGGAGCATTGTGATGAAATGGGCCATGGAGCATTGAGATGACAGGCGTCATGAGGCATGGTGATGACAGTGGTCATGGAGCATTGTGATGAAAGAGATCATGGAGCAATATGATAACAGGGGCCATGGAGCATTGTGATGACAGGTGTATTGGAGCATTGTGATGACATGTGTCCTGGAAAACTGTGATGACACGGTTCATCGAGTATTATGATGACAAGGGTCATAGCGACTTGTTATGACAGGTGTCATGGGGCATTGTGATGACATTGATCATCTAGGAATTGTGATGAAAGTTGTCATGGAGCACTGTGATGACTGGGGGCATGAAGCATTGTTATGAAAATTGTCCTGGATTATTGTGATGACAGCAGTCATGGAGAATTGTGATGACAGGGATTATGCAGCATTGTGTTGACAAGGGTATGGACTATTGTGATGACAATGGTCGTGGAGCAATGTGATGAAAGTCTTCATGGAACATCGCGATTAAAAGTGCCTGGGAGCATTGTGACGATAAACGCCATGGAGCATTGTGATGACAAGTGTCATGGAGCATTGTAATGAAAGGTTTCTTTGTGCACCGTGATGACAAGGGGGGTGGAGTATTGTGATGAAACTGGTCCTGGAGCATTGTGATAACAAAAGCCATGAAGCTTTGTGATGACAGGCATCATGGATCATTGGGAAGAAAGGGGCCATGGGGAATTGTAATGACAATAGAGAAATGTGATGAAAATGGTCAGCGAGCATAGTGATTAAAGTGGTCATTGAGAATTGTGATGAAAAGCGACATAGAGCATTGTGATGACAAAGGTCATGGAGAACTGTGATGACCAGGGTCATGTAGAGTTGTGATGACATGGTCATGGATCATTGTGATGACAAGAATTCTGGAGCATTGTGAGGAAAAGGCATGGAGCATTGTGATTATAGGGGACATGGAGCATTGTGATGACATGGGCAGGGAACACTGTGATGACAGGTGTTATGGAGCAATGTGATGACAAGTGTCGTGGAGCACTGTGATGAGAGGGGCCTTGGAGAATTGTGATGACAGTGGTAATGGAGCATTGTGATGACATGGGCCATGGAGCAATGTGAAGACAAGGTTATTGGAGCATTGTGATGACACGGGCATGAAGCATGGTGATGACAACAGACCTGGAGCATTTTGATGACACGGGTATGGAGCATTGTACTGATAGGCTATCTGGGGCATTGTGATGAAAAGGGGATGAGCATTTTGATGACAGGTTCCAAGGAGCATTGTGCTGACAATGGCATGGAGCATTGTGATGAAAAGGGTACTGGAGCACTATGAGGAAAGGAGTCATGGATCTTTGTGATGACAGGGGTCATGGAGCTTTGTGATGACAAGGGTCATGGAGCATTGTGGTGACACGGTCAAGGAACATTGCGATGATAAGAATTCTGGAGCATTGTGATGAAAGTGCATGGAGCATTGTGATTAAAGGTGACAAGGAGTATTGTGATGATATGGGCAGAGAACTTTCTGATCACAGGGGTCATGGAGCATTGTAATGAAAAGTGTCATGGAACATTGTGCTGACAGGGATCATGGAGGTTTTTGGTAAGAGAGGCCTTGGAGATTTGGGATGGCAGGCGTCAAGGGACATTGTGATGAAAGTGTACATGGATCATTGTGATAACAAGTGTCCTGGAACCTTGTGATGACACGGTTCATGGAGCAATGTGATGACAAGACCATGGCGAATTGTGATGACATCTGTCATGGGGCATTGTGATGACAGTGGTCATCTAGAATTGTGATAAAAAGTATCATGGAGCACTGTGATGACAGGGGCCATGCAACATTGTGATGACAAAGGCCATGGAGCATTGTGATGACAAGTGTCATGGGGCATTTTGATGACATTGGCATGGAGCATTATGATGACAAGAGTTCTGGAGCATTTTGATGACAAGGGCATGGAGCAGTCTGATGAAAATGCCAGGGAAAATTGTGATGACTGGGTTCATGTTGCACTGTGATTAAAGGGGCCATGGAGCTTTGAGATGACAGGCGTCATGAGACATGGTGATGACAGTAGTCATGGAGCACTGTGATGAAAGAGATCATGGAGCAATATGATAACAGGGGCCATGGAGCATTGTGATGAATGTAGTCATGGATCACTGTGATGACAAGTGTCCTGGAACCTTGAGATGACAAGGGCCTAGGCGAATTGTGATGACACGTGTCATGGGGCATTGTGATGACATTGGTCATCTTGCATTGTGATGACAGTGGTCATGTAGAAATTTGATTAAAGTTATCATGGAGCACTGTGATGACAAAGGCCAAGGAACATTCTGATGACAAGTGTCATTGAGCAATGGGATGACACGGGAATGGAGTATTATGATGACAAGTGTTTTGGAGCATTGTGATTACAAGGGCATGGAGCATTGTGATTACAGGGGCCATGGAGCATTGTGATGACAACGGCATGGAGCATTGTGATGACAGGGTTCACTGAGCATTGTGATTACAAAGACCCGAGGCATTTTGATGAGAGGGGCCTTGGAGCATTGTGATGACAATGGTCATCAAGCATTGTGATGACAGGGGTCATAGAGCATTGTGATGAGAAAGACCTTGGAGCATGGTGATGACAGTGGCCATGTAACATTGTGATGACAAGGCCATGTACCATTGTGATTACAAGGGTCATGGAGCATTGTGATGATAAGGCCAGGGAACTTTGTGGTGGCCGGGGTAATGGAGCATTTTGATGACAAATTTCATGGACCATTGTGATGACAGGGGTCATGGAGCATTGTGTTGAAAGGGAACATGGACCAGTGTGATTACAGGATCCATGGAGCATTATGAATACATAGGTAATGGAACAATGTGATGACAGGGGTCATGGAGCATTGTGATTACAGGGGTTGTGGGGCACTGTGATGACAGGGGGCATGGAGCATGGTGATGAAAATTGTCCTGGAGCATTGTGATGACAGCTGTCACAGAGAATTGGGATGAAAGGTATCATGCAGCATTGTAATGACAACGGTCATGGATCATTTGGATGAGAGGGGTCATGGAACATTCTGATAACAAGGTTCATAAAGCATTTTGATGACAGGGGTCATGGAGCATTGTGTTGACACGGGCATGGAGCATTGTAATGATAGGATATCTGGAGCATTGTGGTGAAAAAGGGATGGAGCATTTTGATGACAGCGTCTAAGGAGCATTGTGCTGACAATGGCATGGAACATTGTGATGAAAAGGGTACTGGAGCACTGTGAGGAAAGGAGTCATGGATCATTGTGATGACAGGTGTCATGAAGCTTTGTGATGACAAGGGTCATGGAGCATTGTGGTGACACGGTCAAGGAACTTTTCGATGACTAGAATTCTGCAGCATTGTTATGAAAGTCCATGGAGCATTGGGAGTAAAGGTGACAAGGAGCATTGTGATGATATGGGCAGAGAACTTTGTGATGACAGGGGTCATGGGGCATTGTGATGAAAAGTGTCATGGAACATTGTGCTGACAGGGATCATGGAGCTTTTTGGTAAGAGAGGCCTTGGAGATTTGTGATGGCAGGCGTCATGGGGCATTGTGATGACAGCGGTCTTGGAGCATTGTGATGAAACGGGTCATGGAGCATTGTGATTACAAGGACCATGGCGAATTGTGATGACATCTGTCATGGGGCATTGTGATGACAGTGGTCATCTAGAATTGTGATGAAAGGTATCATGGAGCACTGTGATGACAGGGGCCATGGAACATTGTGAAGACAAAGGCCATGGAGCATTGTGATGACAAGTGTCATGGGGCATTTTGATGACATTGGCATGGAGCATTTTGATGACAAGAGTTCTGGAGCACTTTGATGACAAGGGCATGGAGCATTGTGATGACAGGGCCCCTGGAGCATTGTGATGAAAAGGGCAGGGAACATTGTGATGACTGGGTTCATGGAGCATTGTGATGAAAGGGGCCATGGAGCATTGACCTGACAGGCGTCATGAGGCATGGTGATGACAGTGGTCATGGAATATTGTGATGAAAGTGATCATGGAGTAATATGATAACAGGGGCCATGGAGCATTGTGGTAACAGGTGTATTGGAGAATTGTGATGAAAGTAGTCATGGATCATTGTGATGACATGTGTCCTGGAACACTGTGTTGACACGGTTCATCGAGTATTGTGATGACAAGGGTCATTGCGAATTGTGATGACAGGTGTCATGGGGCATTGTGATGACATTGATCATCCATGAACTGTGATGAAAGGTATCATGGAGCACTGTGATGACTAGGGGCATGGAACATTGTGAGGGTAAGGGCATGGAGCATTGTGATGACAATGGCATGTAGCATTGCGATGACAAAGATCATGGAGCATTGTGATGACAGGGGTTATGGAGCATTGTGATGACAAGGGCGTGGAGCATTGTGATGACAGGGCTCGTGTGGCATTATGATGACAGTGGTCATGGAGCAATGTGATGAACGTTGTCATGGATCACTGTGATTACAGGGGCCATGGAGAATTGTGATGACAAAGGCCAGGGAACATTGTGATGACAGGGGTCATGGAGCATTGTGATGAAAACGGACCTGGAGCATTGTGATGAAAGGGGTCATGGCTCATTGTGATGACAGGGGGCCTGGAACATTGTGATGACAGGGGTCACGGGGCATTGTGATGACAAGGGCCATGGAACATTTTGATGACTGTGGTCATATGGCATTTGGAATGACAGGGGCCATGAAGCATTGTGATGACAAGTGTCATGGAGACTTGTGATGACAGGGGGCATGGAGCTTTGGGATTTCACAGGCATGTAGCATTTTAGACAAGGGTCATGGAGAATTGTGATGATAAGGGCATGGAGCATTGTGATGACAATGGCATGTAGCATTGCGATGACAAAGGTCATGGAGCATTGTGATGACAGGGGTTATGGAGCATTGTGATGACAAGGGCGTGGAGCATTGTGATGACAGTGGTCATGGAACATTGTGACAATAAGGGAATTGAGCCGAGTTACGGACAGTGTAGCGGCCTTGGGACTAAATTCAGTGCCTGAATTAGGCACAGCATAAGGTCTTCAGTTAGCATAAGAGGTAGGAAATTAGCTCAGGACAGGGTTAGGGTAAAGGCTTGGAATCGTGTCAGGAAATGACCTAAGGATAGTGTGAAGACCTTTGTTACTGAGACTCTCAGGGACTTATTCAGAAGCAGTGTTAGGGCTTCAGGTAGGGACAGCATCAGGGCCTGACTTAGGGAGAGCGACAGGGCCTGAGTGAGGCCTAATGTCAGGCCCTTAGCTGGGGACACTGTCAGGGAATGACTTAGGAGCAGCATCAGTGCCTTCGTTGGATCAGCTTTAGGCTCTTAGTTAAAGACATGACCGGAGCCCTAGTTAGTCACAGCGTCAAGGCCTCAGTTAGGGAAAGCTTCAGGGTCTGAGTTACAGACAGCCTCAGGTCTTCACTTAAAGACAGCGACAGGGCTTTCTTAGGGACAGTGTCAGGACCTTGGTTAGAAATGAGTCAGGATATTAGCTCAGGAGAGTGTCAGGATTTTAGTTATTGCTGGCAGCAGGGCCTATATTAAGGACAGATTCCGGGCCTTTGTTAGATTCAGTGTCATGGCCTTAGTTAGGAGTAGTCAGGGCCTTAGTTAGGGAGAGCATTAGGGTTTCAGTTAGCATAAGATGCAGGAGATTACTTCGGGACAGAGTCAGGTTCCAGGCCAGAGATAGTGAAAGGAAATGACCAAAGGATAACGAGAAGACCTTAGTTATTGAGAGCATCAGGGCCTTAGTTAGCAGCAGCGTGAGCGCCTTAATCAGGACCAGCGCCAGGGCTTGATGTATGGACAGCATCAGAGCCTAACTAAGGTACAGCAACAGGGCCTAAGTGAGGCCTATCTTTAGGGCCTGAGTAAGGGACAGTATCAGGGCATGACTTAGGAGCAGCATAAAGGCCTCTGTAGGATGAGCATTAGGGTCTTCGTTAAATCTATTATCAGGGCCTCCGTTAGGGAGAGCCTCAAGGCCTCACTTAGGGACAGCGTCAGGGCTTACTTTGGGAAAGTTTCAGGACCTTGGTAAGACATGGGTCAGGCTATTAGCTCAGGATAATATCAGGTGTTGAGATATTGACGACAGCAGGGCCTTAGTTAGAGGCAGTGTCAGGGCCTAAGTTAGGACTAGCATCAGAGCCTTTGTTAGGTACAGTGTCAGTGACTGAGTTAGGTGTAGTGTCAGAGCCTTAGTTAGGGACAGTGTCAGGGCCTGCATTAGGACGAGCCTCCAGGCCTCAGTTAGGGACAGGTTCACGGCCTCGGACCTAAATTCAGGGCCTCATTTAGGGACAGAATCAGGGATTTAGCTCGCATAAGGGGATCTACAGCTGAAAGCAACCTGAACACCACCACAAGCAGATGCAGAAGTGAACCATGCACGCTCCTATGAAGGAATATTCCACAGCAGTTGAGTACATTTTGGTTAAAGTTAGTAACACTATAAAAATTAGGTTTTGAAGAAAACTATATTCAGAAGATGAAAGAATCTCGTTCTAAAGAATCTCTTTAGCTAATCTCGACATTAGCTAAAGAGAAGGTTAGGTTAAGGTCTAGGGAGTGTGTCAGGAAATGACCTAGGGATAGTGTCAAGACCTTAGTTACTTAGAGCATCAGGACCTAATTTAGGAGCAGTGAGTGTTAGGGCTTCGGGTAGGTACAGCGTCAGAACCTGACTTAGGGAGTGGGACAGGGCCTGAGTGAGGCCTAGCGTCAGGGCCTTAGCTAGAGACAGTGTCAGGGCATGACTTAGGAGCAGCATAAGAGCCACGGTAGGATCAGCCTCAGGGGCTATGTTAAAGATATTATCAGGGCCTCTGTTAGGGACAGCCTCAAGGCCTCACTTAGAGACAGCATCAGGGCTTCCTTAGGGACAGTTTCAGGACCTTGGTAAGAGATGGGTCAAGAAATTAGCTCAGGATAGTGTCAGGACTTTAGATATTGACGGCAGCAGGGCCTTAGTTAGGGACAGTGTCAGGCCCTGAATTAGGACGAACATCGAAGCCTTAGGTACGGACAGGGTCACAGCCTCGAGAGTAATTTTAGGCCCTTAGTTAAGGACAGCAGCAGGGCTGTAGTTAGCATAAGAGGCACGCCATTTGCTCGGGACAGGGTCAGGTTATGGTCTAGGGATAGTGTCAGGAAAGGACCTAAGCATAGTGTCAAAACTTTAGTTACTGAGAGTATCAGATCCTTATTTAGAACCAGTGTCAGGGCTTCAGGTAGGGACAGCATCAGCGCCTGGCTTAGGGAGAGCGACAGGGCCTGAGTGAGGCCTAGCGTCAGGCCCTTAGCTGAGGACACTGTCAGGGCATGACTTAGGAACAGAATCAGCGCCTCTGTTGGATCAGCCTTAGCGTCTTTGTTACAGATATGATCAGGGCCTGACTTAGTCACAGCTTCAAGGCCTCAGTTAGGGAAAGCTTCAGGGCCTGAGTTAGGGACAGCCTCAGTTCTTAACTTCGGGACAGCGACAGGGCTTTCTTAGGGACAATTTCAGGACCTTGGTTAGAAATATGTCAGGATATTAACTCAGGCTAGTGTCCAGTTTTTAGTTATTGCTGACAGCAGGGCCTATATTAGGGGCAAATTCTGAGCCTTACTTAGAGACAGTGTCAGGGCCTGAGTTAGGACTAGCATCAGAGCCCTTGTAAAGTACAGTGTCAGGGACTGAGTTAGGTGTAGTGGCAGGGCTTTAGTCAGGGACAGTGTCAGCGCCTCAGTTAGGATGAGCCTCCAACCTCAGTTAGGGACAGGTTGACGGCCTCGGGACTAATTTCAGGCTCTTAGTTAGAGACAGCATCAGGGATTTAGTTAGCATAAGAGGCTCGACAATAGCTAAAGACAAGTTTAGGTTAAGAAATAGGGATAGTGTCAGGAAATGACCTAGGGATAGTGTCAAGACCATAGCTAATTAGAGCATCAGTGCCTAGTTTAGGCCCAGTGTCAGGGCTTCAGGTAGGGACAGAGTCTTAGCCTGACTTAGGGAGAGCGACAGGGCCTGAGTGATGCCTAGAGTCAGGGCCTTAGCTACGGACAGCGTCAGGGCATGACATAGGAACAACATAAGGGTCTCTGTAAGATCAGCATTAGAGTTTAGTTAAAGACATTATCAGGACCTCTGTGAGGGACAGCCTCAAGGCCTCACTTAGGGACAGTGTCAGGGCTAACTTTGGGAGAGTTTCAGGACCTTGGTAAGACATGGGTCAGGATATTAGCTCAGGATAATGTCAGGACTTTAGATATTGATGGTAGCAGCGCCTACGTTAGGGAAAGTTTCAAGGCGTTAGTTAGGAGTAGCGGGCCTCTGATAGGTCCAGTGTCAGATCCTCAGTTAGCAATAGTGTTAGGGCCTTAGTTAGGGACAGTGTCAGGGCCGGATGTAGGGCGAGCATCTAGGCCTTAGTTCGGGACAGTTTCATGGCCTTGGGACTAAATTCAGTGCCTGAGGTAGGCACAGCCTAAGGGCTTCAGTTAGCATAAGAGGCAGGACATTAGCTAGTGACCGTGTCAGTTTAACATCTAGGGATAGTGTCAGGAAATTACCTAAGGATAGTGTGAAGACCTTTGTTACGGAGACTCTCAGGGCCTTATTCAGAACCAGTGTTAGGGCTTCAGGTAGGGACAGCATCAGAGCCTGACGTAGGGAGAGCGTTAGGGTCTGAGTGAGGCCTAGCCTCAGACACTTAGTGGGGGACACTATCGGGGCATGACTTAGGAGCAGCATCAGGGCCTCTGTTGGATCAGCCTTAGGGTCTTAGTTAAAGACATGATCAGGGTCTGAGTTAGTCACAGCATCGAGGCCTGAGTTAGTTAGGGAAAGCTTCAGGGCCTCACTTAAGGACAGCGTCAGGGCTTACTTTGGAACAGTTCCAGGACCTTGGTAAGACATGGGTCAGGTTATTAGCTCCGGATAATGTCAGGACTTTAGATGTTGATGGCAGCAGCCCTTAGTTAGAGACAGTGTCAGGCCCTGAGTTACGACTAGCATCAGAGCCTTTGTTAGATACAATGTACGGGACTGAATTAGGAGTAGAGTCAGGGCGTTAGTTAGTGACAGTGTCAGGGCCTGACTTAGGGAGAGCGACAGGGCCTGCGTGAGGCTTAGCATCAGGCCCTTAGCTGGGCACACTGTCAGGGCATGACTTTGGAGCAGCATCAGCGTCTTTGCTGGATCAGCATTAAGGTCTTCGTTAGGTACATGATCAGGGCCTGAATTAGTCACAGCTTCAAGGCTTCAGTTAAGGAAAGCTTCAGGGCCTGAGTTAGGGACAGCCTCAGGTCTTCACTTAGGGCCAGTGTCAGGGCTTACTTTGGGACAGTTTCAGGACCTTGGAAAGACATAGGTCAGGATATTAGCTCAGGATAATGTCAGGACTTTTGATAGTGATGGCAGCAGGGCCTTAGTTACAGACGGTTTCAGGGCCTGAGTTAGGCCTAGCATCAGAGACTTTGTTAGGTACAGTGTAAGGGACTGAGTTAGGAGTAGTGTCAGGGCCTTGCTTAGGGACAGTGTCAGGGTCTGATTTAGGTGTACTGTCTGAGACCTAGTTAGGGACAGTGCTAGGGCCTGAGTTAGGATTAGTGTCAAGGCTTATTTAGGACTAATTTCAGGGCCTCGGTTTGGGCTAGCATCAGAGCCATTTTTAGGAATCGTATGAGGGCCTGAGTTAGGCATACTATCAGGGCCTTAGTTAGGGTCAGTTTTAGGGCCTGAGTTAGGATTAGTGTCAAGGCCTTAGTTAGGACCAATTTTAGGGCTTTAGTTTGGACTAGCAACAAAGCCTTTGTTAGGTATCATGTCGGGGCCTCAGTTAGGTGTAGTGTCAGGGCCATTGTTAGGGACAGTATCAGGGCCTGACTTAGGAGAAGTTCAGGGCCTTAGCCAGGGAAAGTGTCAGGGCCTTAGTTAGGGACATTAGCAGGGCCTGAATTAGCAGTAGTGTCAAAAGCCCTTAGTGAGGAGAGTAAGGAGTAAGTCAGGACTCAGGCCCTGACACTGTTCTTAAATAAGGCCCTGACATTACCTGTAACACAGGTCCTGATCTGATTCCTATCATAGGCGCTGATGTTGGACTTAACTAAGGCCCTGACACTGGTCCTAACTAAAGCTGTGACACTACTCTTAACTCAGGCCCTGACACTGTCCCTAACAAAGCCTCTGACACTACTCCTAAATCAGGCACTGACACTGTCCCTAACTAAGGCCCTGACATACACCTAACTCAGGCCCTGACACTGTCTCTAACTAAGGCCCTGATACTACTCCAAACTCAGCACTGACACTGTCACTAACTAAGGCCCTGACACTATTCATAGCTCACGCCCTAACACAACTCCTAAATCATGCCCTGACAATGTCCCTAACTAAGGCCCTGACACTACTCCCAAACTAGGCACTGACATTGTCCCTAACTAAGGCCTTGACATTACTCTCAACTCAGGCACTAACACTGTCCCTAACTAAGGACTTGACACTACTCTTAACTCAGGCCCTGGCACAGTCCCTAACAAAGGCCTGCCACTACCCCCAACTCTGGCACTGAGACTGTCCCTAACTACGGCCATCACACTACTCCTAACTCAGGCACTGACGCTGTCCCTAAGTAAGGCCCTGACACTACTCCCAACTCAGGCACTGACGCTGTCCCTAACTAAGTCTCTGACACTACTCCCAACACAGGCCGTGACACTGTCCCTAACTAAGGCCCTCATACTACTACTTACTTAGGCTCTGACATGCTACCTAACTAAGGCCCTGAGACTACTTCTACCTCAGATCCTGACACTGTCCCTAACGAAGGGCCTGATACTACTCCCACCACAGGCACTGACACTCTCCCTAACTAAGGCCTTGACACTACTTTTAACTCATGCCCTGATGCTGTCCCCACAAAAGACCCTGAGACTATTACCAACTCAGGCACTGACACTCTCCCTAACTAAGACCCTGACAGTACTCCCATCGCAGCCACTGACGCTGTCCCTAATGCCCTGACACTACTTCCAACTCAGGCACTGACACTGTCCCTAACTAGGCCCTGACACTACTCCCAACTCAGGCACTGACACTGTCCCTAACTAAGGCCCTGACATAACTCCCAACTCCGGCACTGACACTTTCTCTAACTAAGGCCCTGAAACTACTCACAACTCAGGCACTGACCCTGTCCCTAACTAGGCCCTGACACTACTCCCAACTCAGGCACTGACACTGTCCCTAACTAAGGCCCTGACATAACTCCCAAATCCGGCACTGACACTTTCTCTAACTAAGGCCCTGAAACTAATCACAACTCAGGCCCTGACACTGTTCCTAACTACCGGTCTCAGACTACTCCTAACTTAGGCCCTGACACTATTCCTAACACAGTCACTGACACTCTCCCTAACTAAGGTCCTGAGACTATTCCTAACTCAGACCCTGACACTGTCCATAACTTAGGCCATGTCACTACTCCCAACTCAGGCACTGACGCTGTTCCTAACTAAGGGTCTGACACTACTCCAAACTGAGACACTGACACTCTTCCAAATTAAGGCCTTGACACTACTCTTAACTCAGGCCCTGACACTGTCCATAATAAAGACCCTGACAAAAATCCCAACTTAGGCACTGACAATATCCGGAACTAAGGCCCTGACACTATTCCCATCTCACCCACTGACACTGCCCCTAACTATGGCCCTGACACTACTCCCAACGCAAGCACTGGCGCTGTCCCTAACTAAGGCACTGGCACTACTCCCAACTCGCCCTGGCGCTGTCCCTAACTAAGGCTCTGACACTACTCCCAATTCAGGCAATGACAGTGTCCCTAACTGAGGCAATGATACTACTCCCAACTCAAGCACTAAGGCTCTGGATCATTGTGATGACAAGCGCCATGGAGCACTGTGATGACAAGGGCCATGGAGAATTGTGATGACGGGTCCTGGAGCATTGTGGTGACAAGGGCCATGGAGCATTTTGATTACAGGGGTCATGGGGCATTGTGATGAAAGTGGTCATGGAGCATTGTGATTAAAGTGGTCATGGAACATGGTGATAAAAGTGGCCATGTAGCATTGTGATGAAAAGTGCTATGGAGCATTGGGATGACAGGGGTCATGGAGCATTGTGATGACAAATGCGTGGAGATTTGTGATGACGAGGACCCTGGAGCATTGAGATCATAAGGATCATGCAGCATTGTGATGACAGGGGCCATGGAGCATTTTAATGACAAGGGACTTGGAGCATTGTGATGACAGATGTCATGGCGCATTGTGGTTACCAGCGGCATGGAGCATTGTGAAGAAAGGGGTACTGTAACATTGTGATGAAAGGGTCAAGAAGCATCTTGATTACAAGGGCCATGGAGCATTGTGATGACAGGGCTCGTGTGGCATTATGATGACAGTGGTCATGGAGCAATGTGATGAACGTTGTCAAGGAGCACTGTGATTACAGGGGCCATGGAGAATTGTGATGACAAAGGCCAGGGAACATTGTGATGACAGGGGTCATGGAGCATTGTGATGAAAGGGGTCATGGCTCATTGTGATGACAGGGGGCCTGGAACATTGTGATGACAGGGGTCACGGGGCATTGTGATGACAAGGGCCATGGAACATTTTGATGACAGTGGTCATATGGCATTTTGAATGACAGGGGCCATGAAGCATTGTGATGACAAGAGTCATGGAGACTTGTGATGACAGGGGGCATGGAGCTTTGTGATTTCACAGGCATGTAGCATTTTAGACCAGGGTCATGGAGCATTGTGATGATAAGGGCATGGAGCATTCCGATGACAAAGGACATGGAGCATTGTGATGACAGGGGTTATGGAACATTGTGAAGACAAGGGCATGGAGCATTGTGATGACAGTGGTCATGGAACATTGTGACGATAAGGGCATCGAGCCGAGTTAGGGACAGTCTAGCGGCCTTGGGACTAAATTCAGTGCCTGAATTAGGCACAGCATAAGGTCTTTAGTTAGCATAAGAGGTAGGACATTAGCTCGGGACAGGGTTAGGGTAAAGGCTTGGAATCGTGTCAGGAAATGACCTAAGGATAGTGTGAAGACCTTTGTTACTGAGACTCTCAGGGACTTATTCAGAAGCAGTGTTAGGGCTTCAGGTAGGGACAGCATCAGGGCCTGACTTAGGGAGAGCGACAGGGCCTGAGTGAGGCCTAATGTCAGGCGCTTAGCTGGGGACACTGTCAGGGAATGACTTAGGAGCAGCATCAGTGCCTTTGTTGGATCAGCTTTAGGCTCTTAGTTAAAGACATGACCGGAGCCCTAGTTAGTCACAGCGTCAAGGCCTCAGTTAGGGAAAGCTTCAGGGTCTGAGTTACAGACAGCCTCAGGTCTTCACTTAAAGACAGCGACAGGGCTTTCGTAGGGACAGTGTCAGGACCTTGGTTAGAAATGGGTCAGGATATTAGCTCAGGAGAGTGTCAGGATTTTAGTTATTGCTGGCAGCAGGGCCTATATTAAGGACAGATTCCGGGCCTTTGTTAGATTCAGTGTCATGGCCTTAGTTAGGAGTAGTCAGGGCCTTAGTTAGGGAGAGCATTAGGGTTTCAGTTAGCATAAGATGCAGGAGATTATCTCGGGACAGAGTCAGGTTCCAGGCCAGAGATAGTGAAAGGAAATGACCAAGGGCTAACGAGAAGACCTTAGTTATTGAGAGCATCAGGGCCTTAGTTAGCAGCAGCGTGAGCGCCTTAATCAGGACCAGCGCCAGGGCTTGATGTATGGACAGCATCAGAGCCTAACTAAGGTACAGCAACAGGGCCTAAGTGAGGCCTATCTTTAGGGCCTGAGTAAGGGACAGTATCAGGGCATGACTTAGGAGCAGCATAAAGGCCTCTGTAGGATCAGCATTAGGGTCTTCGTTAAAGCTATTATCAGGGCCTCCGTTAGGGAGAGCCTCAAGGCCTCACTTAGGGACAGCGTCAGGGCTTACTTTGGGAAAGTTTCAGGACCTTGGTAAGACATGGGTCAGGCTATTAGCTCAGGATAATATCAGGTGTTGAGATATTGACGACAGCAGGGCCTTAGTTAGAGGCAGTGTCAGGGCCTAAGTTAGGACCAGCATCAGAGCCTTTGTTAGGTACAGTGTCAGTGACTGAGTTAGGTGTAGTGTCAGAGCCTTAGTTAGGGACAGTGTCAGGGCCTGCATTAGGACGAGCCTCCTTGCCTCAGTTAGGGACAGGTTCACGGTCTCGGACCTAAATTCAGGGCCTCATTTAGGGACAGAATCAGGGATTTAGCTAGCATAAGGGGATCTACAGCTGAAAGCAACCTGAACACCACCACAAGCAGATGCAGAAGTGAACCATGCACGCTCCTATGAAGGAATATTCCACAGCAGTTGAGTACATTTTGGTTAAAGTTAGTAACACTATAAAAATTAGGTTTTGAAGAAAACTATATTCAGAAGATGAAAGAATCTCGTTCTAAAGAATCTCTTTAGCTAATCTCGACATTAGCTAAAGAGAAGGTTAGGTTAAGGTCTAGGGAGAGTGTCAGGAAATGACCTAGGGATAGTGTCAAGACCTTAGTTACTTAGAGCATCAGGACCTAATTTAGGAGCAGTGAGTGTCAGGGCTTCGGGTAGGTACAGCGTCAGAACCTGACTTAGGGAGTGGGACAGGGCCTGAGTGAGGCCTAGCGTCAGGGCCTTAGCTAGAGACAGTGTCAGGGCATGACTTAGGAGCAGCATAAGAGCCACGGTAGGATCAGCCTCAGGGGCTATGTTAAAGATATTATCAGGGCCTCTGTTAGGGACAGCCTCAAGGCCTCACTTAGAGCCAGCATCAGGGCTTCCTTAGGGACAGTTTCAGGACGTTGGTAAGAGATGGGTCAAGAAATTAGCTCAGGATAGTGTCAGGACTTGAGATGTTGATGGCAGCAGGGCCTTAGTTAGGGACAGTGTCAGGCCCTGAATTAGGACGAACATCGAGGCCTTAGGCACGGACAGGGTCACAGCCTCGAGAGTAATTTTAGGCCCTTAGTTAAGGACAGCAGCAGGGCTGTAGTTAGCATAAGAGGCACGCCATTTGCTCGGGACAGGGTCAGGTTATGGTCTAGGGATAGTGTCAGGAAAGGACCTAAGCATAGTGTCAAAACCTTAGTTACTGCGAGTATCAGATCCTTATTTAGAACCAGTGTCAGGGCTTCAGGTAGGGACAGCATCAGCGCCTGGCTTAGGGAGAGCGACAGGGCCTGAGTGAAGCCTAGCGTCAGGCCCTTAGCTGAGGACACTGTCAGGGCATGACTTAGGAAGAGAATCAGCGCCTCTGTTGGATCAGCCTTAGCGTCTTTGTTACAGATATGATCAGGGCCTGACTTAGTCACAGCTTCCAGGCCTCAGTTAGGGAAAGCTTCAGGGCCTGAGTTAGGGACAGCCTCAGTTCTTAACTTCGGGACAGCGACAGGGCTTTCTTAGGGACAGTGTCAGGACCTTGGTTAGAAATATGTCAGGATATTAACTCAGGCTAGTGTCCAGTTTTTAGTTATTGCTGACAGCAGGGCCTATATTCGGGGCAAATTCTGAGCCTTACTTAGAGACACTGTCAGGGCCTGAATTAGGACTAGCATCAGAGCCCTTGGAAAGTACAGTGTCAGGGACTGAGTTAGGTGTAGTGTCAGGGCTTTAGTTAGGGACAGTGTCAGCGCCTCAGTTAGGATGAGCCTCCAACCTCAGTTAGGGACAGGTTGACGGCCTCGGGACTAATTTCAGGCTCTTAGTTAGAGACAGCATCAGGGATTTAGTTAGCATAAGAGGCTCGACAATAGCTAAAGACAAGTTTAGGTTAAGATCTAGGGATAGTGTCAGGAAATGACCTAGGGATAGTGTCAAGACCATAGCTAATTAGAGCATCAGTGCCTAATTTAGGCCCAGTGTCAGGGCTTCAGGGAGGGACAGAGTCTTAGCCTGACTTAGGGAGAGCGACAGGGCCTGAGTGATGCCTAGAGTCAGGGCCTTAGCTACGGACCGCGTCAGGGCATGACATAGGAACAACATAAGAGTCTCTGTAAGATCAGCATTAGAGTTTAGTTAAAGACATTATCAGGACCTCTGTGAGGGACAGCTTCAGGGCCTCACTTAGGGACAGTGTCAGGGCTAACTTTGGGAGAGTTTCAGGACCTTGGTAAGACATGGGTCAGGATATTAGCTCAGGATAATGTCAGGACTTTAGATATTGATGGTAGCAGCGCCTACATTAGGGAAAGTTTCAAGGCGTTAGTTAGGAGTAGCGGGCCTCTGATAGGTCCAGTGTCAGATCCTCAGTTAGCAATAGTGTTAGGGCCTTAGTTAGGGACAGTGTCAGGGCCGGATGTAGGGCGAGCATCTAGGCCTTAGTTCGGGACAGTTTCATGGCCTTGGGACTAAATTCAGTGCCTGAGGTTGGCACAGCCTAAGGGCTTCAGTTAGCATAAGAGGCAGGACATTAGCTAGTGACCGTGTCAGTTTAACATCTAGGGATAGTGTCAGGAAATGACCTAAGGATAGTGTGAAGACCTTTGTTACGGAGACTCTCAGGGCCTTATTCAGAACCAGTGTTAGGGCTTCAGGTAGGGACAGCATCAGAGCCTGACTTAGGGAGAGCGTTAGGGTCTGAGTGAGGCCTAGCCTCAGACACTTAGTGGGGGACACTATCGGGGCATGACTTAGGAGCAGCATCAGGGCCTCTGTTGGATCAGCCTTAGGGTCTTAGTTAAAGACATGATCAGGGTCTGAGTTAGTCACAGCATCGAGGCCTGAGTTAGTTAGGGAAAGCTTCAGGGCCTCACTTAGGGACAGCGTCAGGGCTTACTTTGGGACAGTTCCAGGACCTTGGTAAGACATGGGTCAGGTTATTAGCTCCGGATAATGTCAGGACTTTAGATGTTGATGGCAGCAGCCCTTAGTTAGAGACAGTGCCAGGCCCTGAGTTACGACTAGCATCAGAGCCTTTGTTAGATACAATGTACGGGACTGAATTAGGAGTAGAGTCAGGGCCTTAGTTAGTGGCAGTGTCAGGGCCTGACTTAGGGAGAGCGACAGGGCCTGCGTGAGGCTTAGCATCAGGCCCTTAGCTGGGCACACTGTCAGGGCATGACTTTGGAGCAGCATCAGCGTCTTTGCTGGATCAGCATTAAGGTCTTCGTTTGGTAGATGATCAGGGCCTGAATTAGTCACAGCTTCAAGGCTTCAGTTCAGGAAAGCTTCAGGGCCTGAGTTAGGGACAGCCTCAGGTCTTCACTTAGGGACAGCGTCAGGGCTTACTTTGGGACAGTTTCAGGACCTTGGAAAGACATAGGTCAGGATATTAGCTCAGGATAATGTCAGGACTTTTGATAGTGATGGCAGCAGGGCCTTAGTTACAGACGGTTTCAGGGCCTGAGTTAGGCCTAGCATCAGAGACTTTGTTAGGTACAGTGTAAGGGACTGAGTTAGGAGTAGTGTCAGGGCCTTGCTTAGGGACAGTGTCAGGGTCTGATTTAGGTGTACTGTCTGAGACCTAGTTAGGGACAGTGCTAGGGCCTGAGTTAGGATTAGTGTCAAGGCTTATTTAGGACTAATTTCAGGGCCTCGGTTTGGGCTAGCATCAGAGCCATTTTTAGGAATCGTATGAGGGCCTGAGTTAGGCATACTATCAGGGCCTTAGTTAGGGTCAGTTTCAGGGCCTGAGTTAGGATTAGTGTCAAGGCCTTAGTTAGGACCAATTTTAGGGCTTTAGTTTGGACTAGCAACAAAGCCTTTGTTAGGTATCATGTCGGGGCCTCAGTTAGGTGTAGTGTCAGGGCCATTGTTAGGGACAGTATCAGGGCCTGACTTAGGAGAAGTTCAGGGCCTTAGCCAGGGAAAGTGTCAGGGCCTTAGTTAGGGACATTAGCAGGGCCTGAATTAGCAGTAGTGTCAAAAGCCCTTAGTGAGGAGAGTAAGGAGTAAGTCAGGACTCAGGCCCTGACACTGTTCTTAAATAAGGCCCTGACATTACCTGTAACACAGGTCCTGATCTGATTCCTATCATAGGCGCTGATGTGGGACTTAACTAAGGCCCTGACACTGGTCCTAACTAAAGCTGTGACACTACTCTTAACTCAGGCCCTGACACTGTCCCTAACAAAGCCTCTGACACTACTCCTAAATCAGGCACTGACACTGTCCCTAACTAAGGCCCTGACATACACCTAACTCAGGCCCTGACACTGTCTCTAACTAAGGCCCTGATACTACTCCAAACTCAGCACTGACACTGTCACTAACTAAGGCCCTGACACTATTCATAGCTCACGCCCTAACACAACTCCTAAATCATGCCCTGACAATGTCCCTAACTAAGGCCCTGACACTACTCCCAAGCTAGGCACTGACATTGTCCCTAACTAAGGCCTTGACATTACTCTCAACTCAGGCACTAACACTGTCCCTAACTAAGGACTTGACACTACTCTTAACTCAGGCCCTGGCACAGTCCCTAACAAAGGCCTGCCACTACCCCCAACTCTGGCACTGAGACTGTCCCTAACTACGGCCATCACACTACTCCTAACTCAGGCACTGACGCTGTCCCTAAGTAAGGCCCTGACACTACTCTGAACTCAGGCACTGACGCTGTCCCTAACTAAGGCTCTGACACTACTCCCAACACAGGCATTGACACTGTCCCTAACTCAGGCCCTCACACTACTACTTACTTAGGCTCTGACATGCTACCTAACTAAGGCCCTGAGACTACTTCTACCTCAGATCCTGACACTGTCCCTAACGAAGGACCTGATACTACTCCCAACACAGGCACTGACACTCTCCCTAACTAAGGCCTTGACACTACTTTTAACTCATGCCCTGATGCTGTCCCCAAAAAAGACCCTGAGACTATTACCAACTCAGGCACTGACACTCTCCCTAACTAAGACCCTGACACTACTCCCATCGCAGCCACTGACACTGTCCCTAATGCCCTGACACTACTTCCAACTCAGGCACTGACACTGTCCCTAACTAGGCCCTGACACTACTCCCAACTCAGGCACTGACACTGTCCCTAACTAAGGCCCTGACATAACTCCCAACTCCGGCACTGACACTTTCTCTAACTAAGGCCCTGAAACTACTCACAACTCAGGCACTGACCCTGTCCCTAACTAGGCCCTGACACTACTCCCAACTCAGGCACTGACACTGTCCCTAACTAAGGCCCTGACATAACTCCCAAATCCGGCACTGACACTTTCTCTAACTAAGGCCCTGAAACTAATCACAACTCAGGCCCTGACACTGTTCCTAACTACCGGTCTCAGACTACTCCTAACTTAGCCCCTGACACTATTCCTAACACAGTCATTGACACTCTCCCTAACTAAGGTCCTGAGACTATTCCTAACTCAGACCCTGACACTGTCCATAACTTAGGCCATGTCACTACTCCCAACTCAGGCACTGACGCTGTTCCTAACTAAGGGTCTGACACTACTCCAAACTGAGACACTGACACTCTTCCAAATTAAGGCCTTGACACTACTCTTAACTCAGGCCCTGACATTGTCCATAATAAAGACCCTGACAAAAATCCCAACTTAGGCACTGACAATGTCCGGAACTAAGGCCCTGACACTATTCCCATCTCAGCCACTGACACTGCCCCTAACTATGGCCCTGACACTACTCCCAACGCAAGCACTGGCGCTGTCCCTAACTAAGGCACTGGCACTACTCCCAACTCGCCCTGGCGCTGTCCCTAACTAAGGCTCTGACACTACTCCCAATTCAGGCAATGACAGTGTCCCTAACTGAGGCAATGATACTACTCCCAACTCAAGCACTAAGGCTCTGGATCATTGTGATGACAAGCGCCATGGAGCACTGTGATGACAAGGGCCATGGAGAATTGTGATGACGGGTCCTGGAGCATTGTGGTGACAAGGGCCATGGAGCATTTTGATTACAGGGGTCATGGGGCAATGTGATGAAAGTGGTCATGGAGCATTGTGATTAAAGTGGTCATGGAACATGGTGATAAAAGTGGCCATGTAGCATTGTGATGAAAAGTGCTATGGAGCATTGGGATGACAGGGGTCATGGAGCATTGTGGTGACCAGCGGCATGGAGCATTGTGAAGAAAGGGGTACTGTAACATTGTGATGAAAGGGTCAAGGAGCATTTTGATTACAAGGATCATGGAGCATTGTGATAACAAGGGCCATGGAGCATTGTGATGACAGGGCTCATGTGGCATTATGATGACAGTGGTCATGGAGCAATGTGAAGGACGTTGTCATGGAGCACTGTGATTACAGGGGCCATGGAGAATTGTGATGACAAAGGCCAGGGAACATTGTGATGACAGGGGTCATGGAGCATTGTGATGAAAACGGACCTAGAGCATTGTGATGAAAGGGGTCATGGCTCATTGTGATGACAGGGGGCCTGGAACATTGTGATGACAGGGGTCACGGGGCATTGTGATGACAAGGGCCATGGAACATTTTGATGACAGTGGTCATATGGCATTTTGAATGACAGGGGCCATGAAGCATTGTGATGACAAGAGTCATGGAGACTTGTGATGACAGGGGGCATGGAGCTTTGTGATTTCACAGGCATGTAGCATTTTAGACAAGGGTCATGGAGCATTGTGATGATAAGGGCATGGAGCATTCCGATGACAAAGGACATGGAGCATTGTGATGACAGGGGTTATGGAACATTGTGAAGACAAGGGCATGGAGCATTGTGATGACAGTGGTCATGGAACATTGTGACGATAAGGGCATCGAGCCGAGTTAGGGACAGTCTAGCGGCCTTGGGACTAAATTCAGTGCCTGAATTAGGCACAGCATAAGGTCTTTAGTTAGCATAAGAGGTAGGACATTAGCTCGGGACAGGGTTAGGGTAAAGGCTTGGAATCGTGTCAGGAAATGACCTAAGGATAGTGTGAAGACCTTTGTTACTGAGACTCTCAGGGACTTATTCAGAAGCAGTGTTAGGGCTTCAGGTAGGGACAGCATCAGGGCCTGACTTAGGGAGAGCGACAGGGCCTGAGTGAGGCCTAATGTCAGGCGCTTAGCTGGGGACACTGTCAGGGAATGACTTAGGAGCAGCATCAGTGCCTTTGTTGGATCAGCTTTAGGCTCTTAGTTAAAGACATGACCGGAGCCCTAGTTAGTCACAGCGTCAAGGCCTCAGTTAGGGAAAGCTTCAGGGTCTGAGTTACAGACAGCCTCAGGTCTTCACTTAAAGACAGCGACAGGGCTTTCGTAGGGACAGTGTCAGGACCTTGGTTAGAAATGGGTCAGGATATTAGCTCAGGAGAGTGTCAGGATTTTAGTTATTGCTGGCAGCAGGGCCTATATTAAGGACAGATTCCGGGCCTTTGTTAGATTCAGTGTCATGGCCTTAGTTAGGAGTAGTCAGGGCCTTAGTTAGGGAGAGCATTAGGGTTTCAGTTAGCATAAGATGCAGGAGATTATCTCGGGACAGAGTCAGGTTCCAGGCCAGAGATAGTGAAAGGAAATGACCAAGGGCTAACGAGAAGACCTTAGTTATTGAGAGCATCAGGGCCTTAGTTAGCAGCAGCGTGAGCGCCTTAATCAGGACCAGCGCCAGGGCTTGATGTATGGACAGCATCAGAGCCTAACTAAGGTACAGCAACAGGGCCTAAGTGAGGCCTATCTTTAGGGCCTGAGTAAGGGACAGTATCAGGGCATGACTTAGGAGCAGCATAAAGGCCTCTGTAGGATCAGCATTAGGGTCTTCGTTAAAGCTATTATCAGGGCCTCCGTTAGGGAGAGCCTCAAGGCCTCACTTAGGGACAGCGTCAGGGCTTACTTTGGGAAAGTTTCAGGACCTTGGTAAGACATGGGTCAGGCTATTAGCTCAGGATAATATCAGGTGTTGAGATATTGACGGCAGCAGGGCCTTAGTTAGAGGCAGTGTCAGGGCCTAAGTTAGGACCAGCATCAGAGCCTTTGTTAGGTACAGTGTCAGTGACTGAGTTAGGTGTAGTTTCAGAGCCTTAGTTAGGGACAGTGTCAGGGCCTGCATTAGGACGAGCCTCCTTGCCTCAGTTAGGGACAGGTTCACGGTCTCGGACCTAAATTCAGGGCCTCATTTAGGGACAGAATCAGGGATTTAGCTAGCATAAGGGGATCTACAGCTGAAAGCAACCTGAACACCACCACAAGCAGATGCAGAAGTGAACCATGCACGCTCCTATGAAGGAATATTCCACAGCAGTTGAGTACATTTTGGTTAAAGTTAGTAACACTATAAAAATTAGGTTTTGAAGAAAACTATATTCAGAAGATGAAAGAATCTCGTTCTAAAGAATCTCTTTAGCTAATCTCGACATTAGCTAAAGAGAAGGTTAGGTTAAGGTCTAGGGAGAGTGTCAGGAAATGACCTAGGGATAGTGTCAAGACCTTAGTTACTTAGAGCATCAGGACCTAATTTAGGAGCAGTGAGTGTCAGGGCTTCGGGTAGGTACAGCGTCAGAACCTGACTTAGGGAGTGGGACAGGGCCTGAGTGAGGCCTAGCGTCAGGGCCTTAGCTAGAGACAGTGTCAGGGCATGACTTAGGAGCAGCATAAGAGCCACGGTAGGATCAGCCTCAGGGGCTATGTTAAAGATATTATCAGGGCCTCTGTTAGGGACAGCCTCAAGGCCTCACTTAGAGCCAGCATCAGGGCTTCCTTAGGGACAGTTTCAGGACGTTGGTAAGAGATGGGTCAAGAAATTAGCTCAGGATAGTGTCAGGACTTGAGATATTGATGGCAGCAGGGCCTTAGTTAGGGACAGTGTCAGGCCCTGAATTAGGACGAACATCGAGGCCTTAGGTACGGACAGGGTCACAGCCTCGAGAGTAATTTTAGGCCCTTAGTTAAGGACAGCAGCAGGGCTGTAGTTAGCATAAGAGGCACGACATTTGCTAGGGACAGGGTCAGGTTATGGTCTAGGGATAGTGTCAGGAAAGGACCTAAGCATAGTGTCAAAACCTTAGTTACTGCGAGTATCAGATCCTTATTTAGAACCAGTGTCAGGGCTTCAGGTAGGGACAGCATCAGCGCCTGGCTTAGGGAGAGCGACAGGGCCTGAGTGAGGCCTAGCGTCAGGCCCTTAGCTGAGGACACTGTCAGGGCATGACTTAGGAAGAGAATCAGCGCCTCTGTTGGATCAGCCTTAGCGTCTTTGTTACAGATATGATCAGGGCCTGACTTAGTCACAGCTTCCAGGCCTCAGTTAGGGAAAGCTTCAGGGCCTGAGTTAGGGACAGCCTCAGTTCTTAACTTCGGGACAGCGACAGGGCTTTCTTAGGGACAGTGTCAGGACCTTGGTTAGAAATATGTCAGGATATTAACTCAGGCTAGTGTCCAGTTTTTAGTTATTGCTGACAGCAGGGCCTATATTCGGGGCAAATTCTGAGCCTTACTTAGAAACACTGTCAGGGCCTGAATTAGGACTAGCATCAGAGCCCTTGGAAAGTACAGTGTCAGGGACTGAGTTAGGTGTAGTGTCAGGGCTTTAGTTAGGGACAGTGTCAGCGCCTCAGTTAGGATGAGCCTCCAACCTCAGTTAGGGACAGGTTGACGGCCTCGGGACTAATTTCAGGCTCTTAGTTAGAGACAGCATCAGGGATTTAGTTAGCATAAGAGGCTCGACAATAGCTAAAGACAAGTTTAGGTTAAGATCTAGGGATAGTGTCAGGAAATGACCTAGGGATAGTGTCAAGACCATAGCTAATCAGAGCATCAGTGCCTAATTTAGGCCCAGTGTCAGGGCTTCAGGGAGGGACAGAGTCTTAGCCTGACTTAGGGAGAGCGGCAGGGCCTGAGTGATGCCTAGAGTCAGGGCCTTAGCTACGGACCGCGTCAGGGCATGACATAGGAACAACATAAGAGTCTCTGTAAGATCAGCATTAGAGTTTAGTTAAAGACATTATCAGGACCTCTGTGAGGGACAGCTTCAGGGCCTCACTTAGGGACAGTGTCAGGGCTAACTTTGGGAGAGTTTCAGGACCTTGGTAAGACATGGGTCAGGATATTAGCTCAGGATAATGTCAGGACTTTAGATATTGATGGTAGCAGCGCCTACATTAGGGAAAGTTTCAAGGCGTTAGTTAGGAGTAGCGGGCCTCTGATAGGTCCAGTGTCAGATCCTCAGTTAGCAGTAGTGTTAGGGCCTTAGTTAGGGACAGTGTCAGGGCCGGATGTAGGGCGAGCATCTAGGCCTTAGTTCGGGACAGTTTCATGGCCTTGGGACTAAATTCAGTGCCTGAGGTAGGCACAGCCTAAGGGCTTCAGTTAGCATAAGAGGCAGGACATTAGCTAGTGACCGTGTCAGTTTAACATCTAGGGATAGTGTCAGGAAATGACCTAAGGATAGTGTGAAGACCTTTGTTACGGAGACTCTCAGGGCCTTATTCAGAACCAGTGTTAGGGCTTCAGGTAGGGACAGCATCAGAGCCTGACTTAGGGAGAGCGTTAGGGTCTGAGTGAGGCCTAGCCTCAGACACTTAGTGGGGGACACTATCGGGGCATGACTTAGGAGCAGCATCAGGGCCTCTGTTGGATCAGCCTTAGGGTCTTAGTTAAAGACATGATCAGGGTCTGAGTTAGTCACAGCATCGAGGCCTGAGTTAGTTAGGGAAAGCTTCAGGGCCTCACTTAGGGACAGCGTCAGGGCTTACTTTGGGACAGTTCCAGGACCTTGGTAAGACATGGGTCAGGTTATTAGCTCCGGATAATGTCAGGACTTTAGATGTTGATGGCAGCAGCCCTTAGTTAGAGACAGTGCCAGGCCCTGAGTTACGACTAGCATCAGAGCCTTTGTTAGATACAATGTACGGGACTGAATTAGGAGTAGAGTCAGGGCCTTAGTTAGTGGCAGTGTCAGGGCCTGACTTAGGGAGAGCGACAGGGCCTGCGTGAGGCTTAGCATCAGGCCCTTAGCTGGGCACACTGTCAGGGCATGACTTTGGAGCAGCATCAGCGTCTTTGCTGGATCAGCATTAAGGTCTTCGTTTGGTAGATGATCAGGGCCTGAATTAGTCACAGCTTCAAGGCTTCAGTTCAGGAAAGCTTCAGGGCCTGAGTTAGGGACAGCCTCAGGTCTTCACTTAGGGACAGCGTCAGGGCTTACTTTGGGACAGTTTCAGGACCTTGGAAAGACATAGGTCAGGATATTAGCTCAGGATAATGTCAGGACTTTTGATAGTGATGGCAGCAGGGCCTTAGTTACAGACGGTTTCAGGGCCTGAGTTAGGCCTAGCATCAGAGACTTTGTTAGGTACAGTGTAAGGGACTGAGTTAGGAGTAGTGTCAGGGCCTTGCTTAGGGACAGTGTCAGGGTCTGATTTAGGTGTACTGTCTGAGACCTAGTTAGGGACAGTGCTAGGGCCTGAGTTAGGATTAGTGTCAAGGCTTATTTAGGACTAATTTCAGGGCCTCGGTTTGGGCTAGCATCAGAGCCATTTTTAGGAATCGTATGAGGGCCTGAGTTAGGCATACTATCAGGGCCTTAGTTAGGGTCAGTTTCAGGGCCTGAGTTAGGATTAGTGTCAAGGCCTTAGTTAGGACCAATTTTAGGGCTTTAGTTTGGACTAGCAACAAAGCCTTTGTTAGGTATCATGTCGGGGCCTCAGTTAGGTGTAGTGTCAGGGCCATTGTTAGGGACAGTATCAGGGCCTGACTTAGGAGAAGTTCAGGGCCTTAGCCAGGGAAAGTGTCAGGGCCTTAGTTAGGGACATTAGCAGGGCCTGAATTAGCAGTAGTGTCAAAAGCCCTTAGTGAGGAGAGTAAGGAGTAAGTCAGGACTCAGGCCCTGACACTGTTCTTAAATAAGGCCCTGACATTACCTGTAACACAGGTCCTGATCTGATTCCTATCATAGGCGCTGATGTGGGACTTAACTAAGGCCCTGACACTGGTCCTAACTAAAGCTGTGACACTACTCTTAACTCAGGCCCTGACACTGTCCCTAACAAAGCCTCTGACACTACTCCTAAATCAGGCACTGACACTGTCCCTAACTAAGGCCCTGACATACACCTAACTCAGGCCCTGACACTGTCTCTAACTAAGGCCCTGATACTACTCCAAACTCAGCACTGACACTGTCACTAACTAAGGCCCTGACACTATTCATAGCTCACGCCCTAACACAACTCCTAAATCATGCCCTGACAATGTCCCTAACTAAGGCCCTGACACTACTCCCAAGCTAGGCACTGACATTGTCCCTAACTAAGGCCTTGACATTACTCTCAACTCAGGCACTAACACTGTCCCTAACTAAGGACTTGACACTACTCTTAACTCAGGCCCTGGCACAGTCCCTAACAAAGGCCTGCCACTACCCCCAACTCTGGCACTGAGACTGTCCCTAACTACGGCCATCACACTACTCCTAACTCAGGCACTGACGCTGTCCCTAAGTAAGGCCCTGACACTACTCTGAACTCAGGCACTGACGCTGTCCCTAACTAAGGCTCTGACACTACTCCCAACACAGGCATTGACACTGTCCCTAACTCAGGCCCTCACACTACTACTTACTTAGGCTCTGACATGCTACCTAACTAAGGCCCTGAGACTACTTCTACCTCAGATCCTGACACTGTCCCTAACGAAGGACCTGATACTACTCCCAACACAGGCACTGACACTCTCCCTAACTAAGGCCTTGACACTACTTTTAACTCATGCCCTGATGCTGTCCCCAAAAAAGACCCTGAGACTATTACCAACTCAGGCACTGACACTCTCCCTAACTAAGACCCTGACACTACTCCCATCGCAGCCACTGACACTGTCCCTAATGCCCTGACACTACTTCCAACTCAGGCACTGACACTGTCCCTAACTAGGCCCTGACACTACTCCCAACTCAGGCACTGACACTGTCCCTAACTAAGGCCCTGACATAACTCCCAACTCCGGCACTGACACTTTCTCTAACTAAGGCCCTGAAACTACTCACAACTCAGGCACTGACCCTGTCCCTAACTAGGCCCTGACACTACTCCCAACTCAGGCACTGACACTGTCCCTAACTAAGGCCCTGACATAACTCCCAAATCCGGCACTGACACTTTCTCTAACTAAGGCCCTGAAACTAATCACAACTCAGGCCCTGACACTGTTCCTAACTACCGGTCTCAGACTACTCCTAACTTAGCCCCTGACACTATTCCTAACACAGTCATTGACACTCTCCCTAACTAAGGTCCTGAGACTATTCCTAACTCAGACCCTGACACTGTCCATAACTTAGGCCATGTCACTACTCCCAACTCAGGCACTGACGCTGTTCCTAACTAAGGGTCTGACACTACTCCAAACTGAGACACTGACACTCTTCCAAATTAAGGCCTTGACACTACTCTTAACTCAGGCCCTGACATTGTCCATAATAAAGACCCTGACAAAAATCCCAACTTAGGCACTGACAATGTCCGGAACTAAGGCCCTGACACTATTCCCATCTCAGCCACTGACACTGCCCCTAACTATGGCCCTGACACTACTCCCAACGCAAGCACTGGCGCTGTCCCTAACTAAGGCACTGGCACTACTCCCAACTCGCCCTGGCGCTGTCCCTAACTAAGGCTCTGACACTACTCCCAATTCAGGCAATGACAGTGTCCCTAACTGAGGCAATGATACTACTCCCAACTCAAGCACTAAGGCTCTGGATCATTGTGATGACAAGCGCCATGGAGCACTGTGATGACAAGGGCCATGGAGAATTGTGATGACGGGTCCTGGAGCATTGTGGTGACAAGGGCCATGGAGCATTTTGATTACAGGGGTCATGGGGCAATGTGATGAAAGTGGTCATGGAGCATTGTGATTAAAGTGGTCATGGAACATGGTGATAAAAGTGGCCATGTAGCATTGTGATGAAAAGTGCTATGGAGCATTGGGATGACAGGGGTCATGGAGCATTGTGGTGACCAGCGGCATGGAGCATTGTGAAGAAAGGGGTACTGTAACATTGTGATGAAAGGGTCAAGGAGCATTTTGATTACAAGGATCATGGAGCATTGTGATAACAAGGGCCATGGAGCATTGTGATGACAGGGCTCATGTGGCATTATGATGACAGTGGTCATGGAGCAATGTGAAGGACGTTGTCATGGAGCACTGTGATTACAGGGGCCATGGAGAATTGTGATGACAAAGGCCAGGGAACATTGTGATGACAGGGGTCATGGAGCATTGTGATGAAAACGGACCTAGAGCATTGTGATGAAAGGGGTCATGGCTCATTGTGATGACAGGGGGCCTGGAACATTGTGATGACAGGGGTCACGGGGCATTGTGATGACAAGGGCCATGGAACATTTTGATGACAGTGGTCATATGGCATTTTGAATGACAGGGGCCATGAAGCATTGTGATGACAAGAGTCATGGAGACTTGTGATGACAGGGGGCATGGAGCTTTGTGATTTCACAGGCATGTAGCATTTTAGACAAGGGTCATGGAGCATTGTGATGATAAGGGCATGGAGCATTCCGATGACAAAGGACATGGAGCATTGTGATGACAGGGGTTATGGAACATTGTGAAGACAAGGGCATGGAGCATTGTGATGACAGTGGTCATGGAACATTGTGACGATAAGGGCATCGAGCCGAGTTAGGGACAGTCTAGCGGCCTTGGGACTAAATTCAGTGCCTGAATTAGGCACAGCATAAGGTCTTTAGTTAGCATAAGAGGTAGGACATTAGCTCGGGACAGGGTTAGGGTAAAGGCTTGGAATCGTGTCAGGAAATGACCTAAGGATAGTGTGAAGACCTTTGTTACTGAGACTCTCAGGGACTTATTCAGAAGCAGTGTTAGGGCTTCAGGTAGGGACAGCATCAGGGCCTGACTTAGGGAGAGCGACAGGGCCTGAGTGAGGCCTAATGTCAGGCGCTTAGCTGGGGACACTGTCAGGGAATGACTTAGGAGCAGCATCAGTGCCTTTGTTGGATCAGCTTTAGGGTCTTAGTTAAAGACATGACCGGAGCCCTAGTTAGTCACAGCGTCAAGGCCTCAGTTAGGGAAAGCTTCAGGGTCTGAGTTACAGACAGCCTCAGGTCTTCACTTAAAGACAGCGACAGGGCTTTCGTAGGGACAGTGTCAGGACCTTGGTTAGAAATGGGTCAGGATATTAGCTCAGGAGAGTGTCAGGATTTTAGTTATTGCTGGCAGCAGGGCCTATATTAAGGACAGATTCCGGGCCTTTGTTAGATTCAGTGTCATGGCCTTAGTTAGGAGTAGTCAGGGCCTTAGTTAGGGAGAGCATTAGGGTTTCAGTTAGCATAAGATGCAGGAGATTATCTCGGGACAGAGTCAGGTTCCAGGCCAGAGATAGTGAAAGGAAATGACCAAGGGCTAACGAGAAGACCTTAGTTATTGAGAGCATCAGGGCCTTAGTTAGCAGCAGCGTGAGCGCCTTAATCAGGACCAGCGCCAGGGCTTGATGTATGGACAGCATCAGAGCCTAACTAAGGTACAGCAACAGGGCCTAAGTGAGGCCTATCTTTAGGGCCTGAGTAAGGGACAGTATCAGGGCATGACTTAGGAGCAGCATAAAGGCCTCTGTAGGATCAGCATTAGGGTCTTCGTTAAAGCTATTATCAGGGCCTCCGTTAGGGAGAGCCTCAAGGCCTCACTTAGGGACAGCGTCAGGGCTTACTTTGGGAAAGTTTCAGGACCTTGGTAAGACATGGGTCAGGCTATTAGCTCAGGATAATATCAGGTGTTGAGATATTGACGGCAGCAGGGCCTTAGTTAGAGGCAGTGTCAGGGCCTAAGTTAGGACCAGCATCAGAGCCTTTGTTAGGTACAGTGTCAGTGACTGAGTTAGGTGTAGTTTCAGAGCCTTAGTTAGGGACAGTGTCAGGGCCTGCATTAGGACGAGCCTCCTTGCCTCAGTTAGGGACAGGTTCACGGTCTCGGACCTAAATTCAGGGCCTCATTTAGGGACAGAATCAGGGATTTAGCTAGCATAAGGGGATCTACAGCTGAAAGCAACCTGAACACCACCACAAGCAGATGCAGAAGTGAACCATGCACGCTCCTATGAAGGAATATTCCACAGCAGTTGAGTACATTTTGGTTAAAGTTAGTAACACTATAAAAATTAGGTTTTGAAGAAAACTATATTCAGAAGATGAAAGAATCTCGTTCTAAAGAATCTCTTTAGCTAATCTCGACATTAGCTAAAGAGAAGGTTAGGTTAAGGTCTAGGGAGAGTGTCAGGAAATGACCTAGGGATAGTGTCAAGACCTTAGTTACTTAGAGCATCAGGACCTAATTTAGGAGCAGTGAGTGTCAGGGCTTCGGGTAGGTACAGCGTCAGAACCTGACTTAGGGAGTGGGACAGGGCCTGAGTGAGGCCTAGCGTCAGGGCCTTAGCTAGAGACAGTGTCAGGGCATGACTTAGGAGCAGCATAAGAGCCACGGTAGGATCAGCCTCAGGGGCTATGTTAAAGATATTATCAGGGCCTCTGTTAGGGACAGCCTCAAGGCCTCACTTAGAGCCAGCATCAGGGCTTCCTTAGGGACAGTTTCAGGACGTTGGTAAGAGATGGGTCAAGAAATTAGCTCAGGATAGTGTCAGGACTTGAGATATTGATGGCAGCAGGGCCTTAGTTAGGGACAGTGTCAGGCCCTGAATTAGGACGAACATCGAGGCCTTAGGTACGGACAGGGTCACAGCCTCGAGAGTAATTTTAGGCCCTTAGTTAAGGACAGCAGCAGGGCTGTAGTTAGCATAAGAGGCACGACATTTGCTAGGGACAGGGTCAGGTTATGGTCTAGGGATAGTGTCAGGAAAGGACCTAAGCATAGTGTCAAAACCTTAGTTACTGCGAGTATCAGATCCTTATTTAGAACCAGTGTCAGGGCTTCAGGTAGGGACAGCATCAGCGCCTGGCTTAGGGAGAGCGACAGGGCCTGAGTGAGGCCTAGCGTCAGGCCCTTAGCTGAGGACACTGTCAGGGCATGACTTAGGAAGAGAATCAGCGCCTCTGTTGGATCAGCCTTAGCGTCTTTGTTACAGATATGATCAGGGCCTGACTTAGTCACAGCTTCCAGGCCTCAGTTAGGGAAAGCTTCAGGGCCTGAGTTAGGGACAGCCTCAGTTCTTAACTTCGGGACAGCGACAGGGCTTTCTTAGGGACAGTGTCAGGACCTTGGTTAGAAATATGTCAGGATATTAACTCAGGCTAGTGTCCAGTTTTTAGTTATTGCTGACAGCAGGGCCTATATTCGGGGCAAATTCTGAGCCTTACTTAGAAACACTGTCAGGGCCTGAATTAGGACTAGCATCAGAGCCCTTGGAAAGTACAGTGTCAGGGACTGAGTTAGGTGTAGTGTCAGGGCTTTAGTTAGGGACAGTGTCAGCGCCTCAGTTAGGATGAGCCTCCAACCTCAGTTAGGGACAGGTTGACGGCCTCGGGACTAATTTCAGGCTCTTAGTTAGAGACAGCATCAGGGATTTAGTTAGCATAAGAGGCTCGACAATAGCTAAAGACAAGTTTAGGTTAAGATCTAGGGATAGTGTCAGGAAATGACCTAGGGATAGTGTCAAGACCATAGCTAATCAGAGCATCAGTGCCTAATTTAGGCCCAGTGTCAGGGCTTCAGGGAGGGACAGAGTCTTAGCCTGACTTAGGGAGAGCGGCAGGGCCTGAGTGATGCCTAGAGTCAGGGCCTTAGCTACGGACCGCGTCAGGGCATGACATAGGAACAACATAAGAGTCTCTGTAAGATCAGCATTAGAGTTTAGTTAAAGACATTATCAGGACCTCTGTGAGGGACAGCTTCAGGGCCTCACTTAGGGACAGTGTCAGGGCTAACTTTGGGAGAGTTTCAGGACCTTGGTAAGACATGGGTCAGGATATTAGCTCAGGATAATGTCAGGACTTTAGATATTGATGGTAGCAGCGCCTACATTAGGGAAAGTTTCAAGGCGTTAGTTAGGAGTAGCGGGCCTCTGATAGGTCCAGTGTCAGATCCTCAGTTAGCAGTAGTGTTAGGGCCTTAGTTAGGGACAGTGTCAGGGCCGGATGTAGGGCGAGCATCTAGGCCTTAGTTCGGGACAGTTTCATGGCCTTGGGACTAAATTCAGTGCCTGAGGTAGGCACAGCCTAAGGGCTTCAGTTAGCATAAGAGGCAGGACATTAGCTAGTGACCGTGTCAGTTTAACATCTAGGGATAGTGTCAGGAAATGACCTAAGGATAGTGTGAAGACCTTTGTTACGGAGACTCTCAGGGCCTTATTCAGAACCAGTGTTAGGGCTTCAGGTAGGGACAGCATCAGAGCCTGACTTAGGGAGAGCGTTAGGGTCTGAGTGAGGCCTAGCCTCAGACACTTAGTGGGGGACACTATCGGGGCATGACTTAGGAGCAGCATCAGGGCCTCTGTTGGATCAGCCTTAGGGTCTTAGTTAAAGACATGATCAGGGTCTGAGTTAGTCACAGCATCGAGGCCTGAGTTAGTTAGGGAAAGCTTCAGGGCCTCACTTAGGGACAGCGTCAGGGCTTACTTTGGGACAGTTCCAGGACCTTGGTAAGACATGGGTCAGGTTATTAGCTCCGGATAATGTCAGGACTTTAGATGTTGATGGCAGCAGCCCTTAGTTAGAGACAGTGCCAGGCCCTGAGTTACGACTAGCATCAGAGCCTTTGTTAGATACAATGTACGGGACTGAATTAGGAGTAGAGTCAGGGCCTTAGTTAGTGGCAGTGTCAGGGCCTGACTTAGGGAGAGCGACAGGGCCTGCGTGAGGCTTAGCATCAGGCCCTTAGCTGGGCACACTGTCAGGGCATGACTTTGGAGCAGCATCAGCGTCTTTGCTGGATCAGCATTAAGGTCTTCGTTTGGTAGATGATCAGGGCCTGAATTAGTCACAGCTTCAAGGCTTCAGTTCAGGAAAGCTTCAGGGCCTGAGTTAGGGACAGCCTCAGGTCTTCACTTAGGGACAGCGTCAGGGCTTACTTTGGGACAGTTTCAGGACCTTGGAAAGACATAGGTCAGGATATTAGCTCAGGATAATGTCAGGACTTTTGATAGTGATGGCAGCAGGGCCTTAGTTACAGACGGTTTCAGGGCCTGAGTTAGGCCTAGCATCAGAGACTTTGTTAGGTACAGTGTAAGGGACTGAGTTAGGAGTAGTGTCAGGGCCTTGCTTAGGGACAGTGTCAGGGTCTGATTTAGGTGTACTGTCTGAGACCTAGTTAGGGACAGTGCTAGGGCCTGAGTTAGGATTAGTGTCAAGGCTTATTTAGGACTAATTTCAGGGCCTCGGTTTGGGCTAGCATCAGAGCCATTTTTAGGAATCGTATGAGGGCCTGAGTTAGGCATACTATCAGGGCCTTAGTTAGGGTCAGTTTCAGGGCCTGAGTTAGGATTAGTGTCAAGGCCTTAGTTAGGACCAATTTTAGGGCTTTAGTTTGGACTAGCAACAAAGCCTTTGTTAGGTATCATGTCGGGGCCTCAGTTAGGTGTAGTGTCAGGGCCATTGTTAGGGACAGTATCAGGGCCTGACTTAGGAGAAGTTCAGGGCCTTAGCCAGGGAAAGTGTCAGGGCCTTAGTTAGGGACATTAGCAGGGCCTGAATTAGCAGTAGTGTCAAAAGCCCTTAGTGAGGAGAGTAAGGAGTAAGTCAGGACTCAGGCCCTGACACTGTTCTTAAATAAGGCCCTGACATTACCTGTAACACAGGTCCTGATCTGATTCCTATCATAGGCGCTGATGTGGGACTTAACTAAGGCCCTGACACTGGTCCTAACTAAAGCTGTGACACTACTCTTAACTCAGGCCCTGACACTGTCCCTAACAAAGCCTCTGACACTACTCCTAAATCAGGCACTGACACTGTCCCTAACTAAGGCCCTGACATACACCTAACTCAGGCCCTGACACTGTCTCTAACTAAGGCCCTGATACTACTCCAAACTCAGCACTGACACTGTCACTAACTAAGGCCCTGACACTATTCATAGCTCACGCCCTAACACAACTCCTAAATCATGCCCTGACAATGTCCCTAACTAAGGCCCTGACACTACTCCCAAGCTAGGCACTGACATTGTCCCTAACTAAGGCCTTGACATTACTCTCAACTCAGGCACTAACACTGTCCCTAACTAAGGACTTGACACTACTCTTAACTCAGGCCCTGGCACAGTCCCTAACAAAGGCCTGCCACTACCCCCAACTCTGGCACTGAGACTGTCCCTAACTACGGCCATCACACTACTCCTAACTCAGGCACTGACGCTGTCCCTAAGTAAGGCCCTGACACTACTCCCAACTCAGGCACTCACGCTGTCCCTAAGTAAGGCCCTGACACTACTCCCAACTCAGGCACTGACGCTGTCCCTAACTAAGTCTCTGACACTACTCCCAACACAGGCATTGACACTGTCCCTAACTCAGGCCCTCACACTACTACTTACTTAGGCTCTGACATGCTACCTAACTAAGGCCCTGAGACTACTTCTACCTCAGATCCTGACACTGTCCCTAACGAAGGGCCTGATACTACTCCCAACACAGGCACTGACACTCTCCCTAACTAAGGCCTTGACACTACTTTTAACTCATGCCCTGATGCTGTCCCCAAAAAAGACCCTGAGACTATTACCAACTCAGGCACTGACACTCTCCCTAACTAAGACCCTGACACTACTCCCATCGCAGCCACTGACACTGTCCCTAATGCCCTGACACTACTTCCAACTCAGGCACTGACACTGTCCCTAACTAGGCCCTGACACTACTCCCAACTCAGGCACTGACACTGTCCCTAACTAAGGCCCTGACATAACTCCCAACTCCGGCACTGACACTTTCTCTAACTAAGGCCCTGAAACTACTCACAACTCAGGCACTGACCCTGTCCCTAACTAGGCCCTGACACTACTCCCAACTCAGGCACTGACACTGTCCCTAACTAAGGCCCTGACATAACTCCCAAATCCGGCACTGACACTTTCTCTAACTAAGGCCCTGAAACTAATCACAACTCAGGCCCTGACACTGTTCCTAACTACCAGTCTCAGACTACTCCTAACTTAGCCCCTGACACTATTCCTAACACAGTCATTGACACTCTCCCTAACTAAGGTCCTGAGACTATTCCTAACTCAGACCCTGACACTGTCCATAACTTAGGCCATGTCACTACTCCCAACTCAGGCACTGACGCTGTTCCTAACTAAGGGTCTGACACTACTCCAAACTGAGACACTGACACTCTTCCAAATTAAGGCCTTGACACTACTCTTAACTCAGGCCCTGACATTGTCCATAATAAAGACCCTGACAAAAATCCCAACTTAGGCA